>NC_079410.1:22003883-22243883 GCF_029220125.1 Pseudoliparis swirei | reverse complement strand
CTTCGGACAAACGGCTTTCAGTTGGCGTAGTCGGTTTCTACAGGACGTATTCTGTTCTTTCTTTTTTTATTTGCATACATCCCATAATGCTCGATCCATATGAAGTCATTTTGTCTCGGTCTCGCTCACATGTGGTGAAAGAAACACTTTACAACGTTTGATTTTAAACATTTATTCCACACGTCTACTATTCATTCACGTGTTCACCTCTCTGGGAACCTCAAGCTTCGGTGAACTCATCCAGCCACAAACCAGCTGGTCCACGAGAGGAAAGGAACAAGAGGTTTAAGGAATTCTTTCATAAAGTCTTCAATTGTTCAGTTTTTGTGTCCAAATGAGCTCTGAAGACACCTGGAGACACCTGAAGACACCTGAGACGCATGAGACAGCTCACTGTGGAGAGATGAGATCGTTCTCCAATCAAATTAAAGTGCCTTTTTTAAAAGTGGTGTGTTTGTTTGTGCGTGTGTGTGTGTGTGTGTGTGTGTCAGGGCGCCAACAGGGCCGTGGAGGACGCAGAGCGGGAGCGTCGGGAGCGTGAGGAGCGTCTGAGGCACAGCAGGAACCCCGGAGCCAGAGGCCTGGCCTCGGCCTCCGGGAGGGCCAGAGCCGTGCAGGAGGCCGCCGCCCCCTCTCCACTCAACCCCGCCCCACACACAGGTACACACACACACACACACACACACCACTCAACCCCGCCTCACACACAGGTACACACACACACACACACACACCACTCAACCCCACCTCACACACAGGTCAGCACACCCACACACACACCACTCAACCCCACCTCACACACAGGTCAGAACACACACACACACACACACACACACACACATGTATACCCACACCACTCAACCCCGCCTCACACACAGGTCAGCACACACACACACACACACCACTCAACCCCACCTCACACACAGGTCAGCACACACACACCACTCAACCCCGCCTCACACACAGGTCAGCACACACACACACCACTCAACCCCACCTCACACACAGGTCAGAACACACACACACACACACCACTCAACCCCGCCTCACACACAGGTACACACACACACACACACCACTCAACCCCTCACACACAGGTACACACACACACCACTCAACCCCACCTCACACACAGGTCAGAACACACACACACACACACATGTATACCCACACCACTCAACCCCGCCTCACACACAGGTACACACACACACACACACCACTCAACCCCGCCTCACACACAGGTACACACACACACCACTCAACCCCACCTCACACACAGGTCAGAACACACACACACACACATGTATACCCACACCACTCAACCCCGCCTCACACACAGGTCAGAACACACACACACACACACACACACACACCCGCCACACACAGGTACACACACACACCACTCAACCCCACCTCACACACAGGTCAGAACACACACACACACACACACACATGTATACCCACACCACTCAACCCCGCCTCACACACAGGTCAGAACACACACACACACACACACACATGTATACCCACACCACTCAACCCCGCCTCACACACACACACACACACACACATGTATACCCACACCACTCAACCCCGCCTCACACACAGGTCAGAACACACACACACACACACACACACATGTATACCCACACCACTCAACCCCGCCTCACACACAGGTCAGAACACACACACACACACACACACATGTATACCCACACCACTCAACCCCACCTCACACACAGGTCAGAACACACACACACACACACACACACACATGTATACCCACACCACTCAACCCCGCCTCACACACAGGTCAGAACACACACACACACACACACATGTATACCCACACCACTCAACCCCGCCTCACACACAGGTACACACACACACCACTCAACCCCACCTCACACACAGGTCAGAACACACACACACACACACATGTATACCCACACCACTCAACCCCGCCTCACACACAGGTACACACACACACCACTCAACCCCGCCTCACACACAGGTCAGAACACACACACGCGTAGCAGTAGTAACTGACAGCTTGCGTTCTTCTTCTTCTCCTCCTCCTCCTCCTCTCAGGGTTGGAGAAGGAGAGGAAGGTGAGCATGCGTCTTCATCGCGGGGCGCCGGTCAACATCTCCTCTTCGGACCTCACGGGACGCCAGGACGCGTCGCGCATGTCCTCACAGGTAACACACACACACACACACACGCGCGGCGCTCGGTTATGTGACGTAGCAACAGGGGGTCGGCGTCTCGATTCGTTGTCATTCACGTTTTTTAATCGTGTGTTTGCCTTCGTTTTATTTGAGTTCTCAAACGACCAGTTGTTGATGTCGCCGTCTTTCTCTGCCTGACACCAGAACCGGTCCAACGGCCTCGTTTCCATGGTGATGTCTCTCCTTGCTCAAACACCGCTCAAATAATCCCTAAACTCATTTATTGGGAGGGACTACTTCCGCGTCACGGAGTTACGTGATACAAATACAGGGTGAATGTAATTTATGTAATTTAATTGGTTGCCAATATAAGTTGGTGTCAATCACCTTGAAGCCCCGCCCCTAAAGCGTCCCCTGTAGACTAAATGACCATAAAGTATAAATGATGACATCATGCTGTATAGAAGAAGACTTGAAACTAGAGACTGAGACATGAACTCATGTTTACAATGTTTACTGAGGGAATACATCAAGAGAAGTAGTCACTATATAGACTTCTATACAACCAGAGGAGTCGCCCCCTGGTGGTCAGGAGAGAGAATGCAGGTTTACGACACTTTCTCATTAGTTTCACTCAGAACTGAAGGTTGCTTCATTCCTCAGTTTAGAACGCTTGTTATGAAATGTAATCTCTTAACATTTTTTCAAAAGGGTAACTAGTAACCTGAAACCTGTTGCACCTCAAACGTAAGCGCTGTCGGTTTGTTTCTCACGGTCTGGTTGAATAAATCCTTCAGAGGTTCATGAGACTTAAAAAGAACAAAAGGAGAACTCTGCGTTGACGTGTCCTCATCTGGGCTTACCCAAGAGGAACCTCACATGACCAGAGCATGACGGAACTGAACAGAGGCTTCATTGTAGGTCTAGTGCTCCCCCTGGTGGTCAAAGAGTGTAACTGCATCGAGGCCCTTGATAATAACTAGAGTAGGGCTGCAACTAATGATTATTTTGATAATCGGTTGATTATTTTATCGATTAATCGGATAAAAAAACAAAAAAACTTTAATTTTCAACCCTTTATTCAAAACAGGGTCCGTACGGTCATGGAAAACCTGGAAAAGTGATGGAATTTTTAAATGGCTATTAGCAGGCCTAGAAAAGTAATATTTGGAAAAGTAATACAAAATTGTTTTATTCAAATGTTAATTTACACGGTATGCTTTGGAATTCTCATTGTTATTTTAAATACTACATCTTCTCACTTTGTCACGTATAGACAGAGACACAAAATGTTTAATCATGGAAATTTGGTTTAAAGTCATGGAAAGGTCCTGGAGACCCACTGGTCAGCAGTATGAACCCTGTTCACTGGTCACCATGAGGATGAACCTGTAGAGACCAGAGTAGAGACTGTGTCTGTCCCACGGCCACTTCAATTAAATAAATCAAAAGTAAGCAGAAGAGGAGTCGTACACAATAACCTTATACAAGTTAACACAATTATTTCAGCAGTGCAACAAAATAGGTCTATTAAATGTGGTCTCCTAAATATTCGATCTCTGTCATCTAAAGCTGTGTTACTGAATGATTTAATATCAGATAATCACATTGATTTATGTTGCCTAACTGAAACCTGGCTGAGCCATGAAGAATATGTCTGCCTGAATGAATCGACTCCTCCAAGTCATATTAATACTCACATTCCTCGAGGCACCGGTCGAGGAGGTGGAGTAGCAGCCATCTTTGAATCGAGCCTATTAATTAATCCTCAACCAAAATTACACTACACCTCATTTGAAAGCCTTGTTCTCAGTCTTTCACATCCAACCTGGAAAACACTACAGCCAATTCGATTTGTGATTCTGTACCGGCCACCAGGTCCATATTCAGAGTTTATATCTGAATTCTCAGAATTTATATCAAGTTTGGTTCTTAAAACCGATAAAGTTATTATTGTTGGAGATTTTAATATCCATGTGGATGTTGATAATGATTGCCTTAGTGCTGCATTCATCTCCTTGTTGGACTCGATTGGCTTCTGTCAGAGTACAGAAACCCACTCACAGCTTTGGCCACACGCTTGATCTTGTTCTTACTTATGGCGTTGACATTGAGCATTTGAACGTCTTCCCACAGAATCCTCTTCTGTCAGACCACAACCTCATAACTTTTGAATTTATACTACGGAGTGTACTCCGTTAGTCAAAAGTTTCTACACCAGATGTCTAACTGACAGTGCTGTAGCTAAATTTAAAGCGATTCCTTCTGTATTTGATTCGATACCACGTCTCAATATAACAGAGGACTCCTGGTCTAACTTTAGTCCGTCCCAGATTGATCATCTTGTTGACAGTGCGACAGGCTCTCTGAGAATGACACTGGACTCGATAGCCCTCTGAAGAAGAAGACAGTGAGGAAGAGGAGGTTTGCTCCTGGTATAACCCTCAGACCCGCAAACTGAAGCAAGCGTCACGAAGCTTGAGCATATGGCGTTCAACTAATCTCGAAGAATCCCGCTTAGTTTGGCGAGATAGTCTTAAAACATATAAGAAGGCCCTCCGTAATGCCAGAGCAGCCTATTACTCATCAATAATAGAAAAAAATAAAAACAACCCCAGGTTTCTCTTCAGCACTGTAGCCAGGCTGACAGAGAGTCACAGCTCTGTGGAGCCGAGCATTCCTATAAACCTTAGTGGTAATGACTTTATGAACTTCTTTAATGAAAAGATTTTAACTATTAGGGACAAGATTAATAATCTCTTGCCCATAACCAGTGCCAATCTGTCCTCAAGTGGAATGGCCTTGGAAACCGCTGTATGCCCTGGTGTATATTTGGAGGATTTTCTCCTATCAACCGTGACCAATTATTTTCAACGGTTTCTACTTGAACACGTCTACCTGTCTCTTGGACCCCATCCCGACGAGGCTGCTTAAAGGCGTTTTGCCTTTAATTGGCGGCTCTCTATTAGATATTATCAATGTGTCTCTGCTAACAGGCCACGTACCACACTCCTTCAAGGTGGCTGTTATTAAACCTCTCCTGAAGAAGCCCACTCTGGATCCAGAGGTATTGGCTAACTACAGACCGATCTCTAACCTCCCTTCCTCTCCAAGATCCTTGAGAAAGTGGTCGCAAATCAGTTGTGCGACTTTCTACATCATAATAGTTTATTTGAGAAATTTCAATCAGGATTTAGAAAACACCACAGCACCGAGGCGGCACTGGTGAAAATTACAAATGACCTCTTAATGGCAGCAGATAAAGGACTCCTCTCTGTCCTGGTCTTGTTAGACCTTAGTGCTGCATTCGACACCATTGACCATGACATCCTGTTACAGAGACTGGAGCAGTCGATTGGCATTTCAGGCACGGCACTAATTTGGTTTAAATCCTATTTATCAGATCGATCTCAGTTTGTATTTCGATGGCCTCGATAACCACCAACGTTAATCACGGAGTTCCACAAGGTTCTGTGCTTGGACCAATTTTATTTACCTTATACATGCTTCCTTTGGGCAATATTATCAGGAAACACTCCATAAACTTTCATTGTTATGCAGATGACACTCAACTATATTTATCGATAAAACCAGAGAGCAACCAACTCTGTAAAATTCAAGCATGTCTTAAAGACATAAAAACATGGATGACCTGCAACTTCTTGATGTTAAACTCAGACAAAACCGAAGTAATTTTAATCGGCCCTGAGCACCTCAGAGATCAATTATCTGGTGATGTGGATTCTGTAGACGGCATTGCCCTGGCATCCAACACCACTGTAAAGAATCTTGGCGTTATCTTTGATCGGGACTTGTCCTTTAACTCCCACGTAAAGCAAATCTCAAGGACTGCATTCTTTCATCTACGTAATATTTCAAAAATCAGGCACATCTTGTCTCAAAAAGATGCAGAAAAATTGATTCACGCGTTCGTTACTTCGAGACTGGATTACTGCAACTCCTTATTAGCAGGCTGCTCTAATAAATCTCTTAGGTCGTTCCAGTTGATCCAGAATGCTGCAGCTCGTGTTCTCACTAAAACTAAGAAAAGAGATCACATCACTTCTGCACTAGCTGCTCTGCCTCCCAGTAAAATCAAGAATCACTTTTAAAATTCTTCTCTTAACCTACAAAGCCTTGATTGGTGATGCTCCATCATATCTTAAGGAGCTTGTCGTACCATATTGCCCCACTAGAGAGCTACGCTCACTAGATGCGGGACTACTTGTAGTTCCTAGAGTCTTAAAAAGTAGAATGGGAGCCAGAGCCTTTAGTTATCAAGCTCCTCTTTTATGGAACCAGCTTCCAATTTCAGTCCGGGAGGCAGACACAGTCACCTCGTTTAGAGTAGACTTAAGACCTTCCTCTTTGACAGAGCTTATAGTTAGGGCTGAATCAGGTTTGCCCTGGTCCAGCCCCTTGATATGCTGCTATAGGCTTATAGCTGCGGGGACGTTTTAGGATGCACTGAGTACCTATCTCCTCTTTTTCTCTCCTTAAGGATGAATTTTCATCTCTCAATCACACGTTACTAACTCTGCTTTCTCCCGGAAGTCCTTTTGACTTTCGTCTCATGGGGTCATCGGACCCTATGAGACGCATAAATCTATCTGCCTGATGGATCGTCTGGGTCGTAAATTCCTGCTCATGACTACGCCACTGTCCTGTTGAGACTCCGCCCTCCTCCTCCCACCGCCATCTGCCTGATGGATCGTGGAGTCTCCATCGTGGAATATGCCTACTATGAACTATTCATACACTCTGTCATATTCATTGAATGTATTTTAACTCTAAATCTGTCCTTCTGTACACATTACATCTATTGCATCTGTCCATCCTAGGAGAGGATCCTCCTCTGTTGCTCTCCTCCAGGTTTCTTCCTTTTTCCCCTGAAGGGTTATTTGGGAGTTTTTCCTGGTCCGATGTGAGGTTTTGGGGCAGGGATGTCTATGTGTACAGATTGTAAAGCACTCCGAGACAAATTTGTAATTTGTGAAATTGGGCTATACAAATAAACTGAATTGAATTGAATTGAACCGTCACAAACAGACTGACAGCTTTCCTCTCCTGAGCAGTGGTCCCCATGTGGCTCCGCCCCCTGAACAATACCAGACGCGTTCCGATTTATTATTATTTTTGTCACCTGGCCCGCTGCCGTTGAGATTGCAGTGAGACGCAGAAAAAATGTGAAGTGGTGCTCTTCTTCGCAATAAAACATCTTTGATGGACGTGTCGCGTCTCGGCCAATCAGCGTTCAGATGTCCACAGCGTTTGGGAAGTTAGGTTAGCTTGAATGTTAGTCCGCTACATCTGCTGCTGTCACGCTGCACGGTGTAGCGATACTAACAAAGTACCCGTACGTTAAACACGCTGTGATTTAGCATATTTTTAGTATCGATACTTTATTAAAAGAGCGATCAGAGCGCACGCAATGCTCCGCTCCGTTAAATGCTGTCTGCACGCGCAGCGCTCACAGCGAGTCGTGGCTTATCTCCGCTGCCTTTCTCCGTGGAAAAATACTTTCTGCTATCCGCCACGGAATAAATAACCACGTTTTCTACGTTATCCTCTTGTGGAAATGCCACACATATCGTGACATGTAGCGCCCTGGTGTCTGGGGTCATGACGTCACCCGGAGGCGCACTCAGCTCCGTGAATGTCTCCGACTACGTGAAGGACTTCCGCATCCAGCGCCACGTGAGCAGCAGCAGCCAATTAGATTCATCAACAGAGGAGCAGCTCAGCGCTGATTGGCTCTCACAACGCAGCGTTCCGTCTCTCCTCTCCTCTCCGCTCTGGTTTCTCCTGCGCCGCTCTGCGCTCAAATCTACTTTGTTTACACTCCGTGACTTATTGAGCGCCGTAATAATCGCGAGACACAACGAATCGATAATGAAATTCGTTGCCAACTATTTTAATAATCGATTTTTATCGATTATCGATTCGTTGTTGCAGCACTAAACGAGCAATGTTAGATTCTTACATATTAACTTATCTGACTGCAGGTTCCTTTCTTCGGTGCCAATGTTGCTTATCCTTTTAAAAAGAAAATTAGATTAACTTTCACAGGTTTGTTTTTTCTTTAAATGTATTTATGTAGATTATGTTTTTTAATCATGTCCTCGTGTTTCTGCAGGCTTTGTCCCGGGTCACGCCCAGCGGCCTCCAGTCTGCAGCGCCGCGGTGAAGCCCCTCCCCCATCCACCTGTGCACCACGGAGGCCTCCACATACACACACACACACACACACACACAGGACTCTTCAATGACACAGGACTACCAATGAATGCACCGGAGTGTGGCTGCCCCCTTGTGCACCTGACGGTGTCAGATGGGTGGAGTCAGTCCGGTGGCCCTCCTCCTCCTCCTCACTGTCGATGAAGCCATGGATTCACTTTCCTCCGGCGTCTTTTTAAAAACTTTGGTTTTACTCGTTTCTCCTCTTTAGCAATTTTAAAGCGTCTCTTACAGCGACCTGACTTCATGAGGGTTTTTGAAAAAGGACGAGCGTGTTTTGAAAGTAGTGTGTGTGTGTGTGGGACGTTTCTGGCCATCGGGACATTTGATCGCCCCAAACTCTGTTCCGTGTCCCCAAAGACTTTCTTTTATTTAATTTTGTATTCCTTCTTGGTTTCGGTGTTTGAGGTTTTTAAATGTCCCGTGAGGACGGAACTCCCGCGGTCGTTAGACGGGACAAAAAGGGTCTTTACATGTTTTTATTTCCACCGTACCACTTTTCCCCTTTCTTAAGGTGCTTTGGAACCAGCGCGTTGTGTGTGTGTCGGGTTCTGTCTAAGGGGTCGGCTTTAGCTCAGTGGGCCGTCCTGCATTGTGGGTTCGATCCCGCTCTCCCATTAGTTGCAAGGTCCTTGAGCAAGGCACTGATGGGTTAAATGCAGAATTTCCCTGTGTATATTCTATTCTATTCTATAAAAGCTTGTGGGGGAGGGGTATTTTCATTCTTGAGTTTTCACTCCTTTGCCTCCGAAGCTCATTCTAGACCCGTCCTCCACACACCAAATGACACATCTGGACCTTTTTTCTACCTCGACTACCTTCCTCAAATCAAAGTTCGGGAGCTCACCTCACCAGGACCTCCTGCTCGAGTCCTAGGAGTAGCCCTGGTGAGGTTAAATGACTTGGGAGTAATTATGTGTGTCCCCCATCCATTACAGAACCACTAGCCGGTCCGTTTAGATGAGGATGTGTGAGCCTCAAACACTGTGGAAAAGGGATGTCCAGGTGCATTGTGGGAAATGTAGGACAGAGGTTGTTGTTGTTGTTGTTTTTTAACTTGTTTTCCCGAGTGTCTCGTCAGTCCGGGGGGTAAAAAGGCAGTGGACTAGCACCCCCCCACACACTCCACTCCATGTCTCTTTATTGTTTGAGGGGGTGATCCTCCCCGTGACCACCAGGTGGAGGTGGGGGGGGGGGGGTTCTGGAGGGCTGTAGAGTGATTGTCTTAAGGGGCTCGTGTCCCACAATGCATCTCTCACCGTGGACTAATGGGAAATATTCTCTTTCCACTCCACACACCTTAAGACTTTCGCTCCTCATTTGTAATGCCACTGTATTTGTGTATTTTAAAAGTGTAAATAAATTAATAAGTACTTGTACGTGTTGCTTCTTCTTGGCTGTATGACGTCATCATTTAATCATTCACTGTAAAGTATTTTACAGTCAAGCTAAATGACAACCTTGCTGTTTTCAATATCTTTTAAATATAATTATTTTATTTTGAATTCTGTATATATATTTATATACACAATTAAAAATAAATAATTATTCACATATAATTGTGTGTATATATATAGTGTGTATAAATGTGTATACACATTTATAATAATTATTTTATATATACATGTGTATATACTGTATATAAATATATTTCTATATATAGTTGTGTTTATCGATAAAGTTTATTTTTGTATATATATTATAAATGTTATAATACATTTGTGTATGTATATATGTATAACATATGTAATTGCCAACCGTTCAAAGGTAAAATGACAGCGCGAGAGTTCAATATTAAAGTGTAATTATAATATGAAGTTATGAATCTTAACTCTCAAACGGATTCAACATTAATGTGAATAAATAATAAACTGTTGACGGGACACGAGGGACCGAGTGGGTCGGACAGTCAGGCTGGTTCCTCTTGTTTTCAGAGTCACTGTGATGCCGTCGGCCAGTATTTCCATCCGTAATGTCTTCCCATGGGGTTAGACGGACGGCACTAGGACGCTCAACGCCTCTATCGGCGTTTCTTAATTCAAAGTACACGAGTACAGACGTGTGTTCTTTTGGAGTCTGGATTGGCAGTCCAGACTCCGGAGGTCGGGAGGACGGTCTTTCTGCGATTGGAGCAGCAGCTGACTTGATGACGTCACCACAACAGCTGTTCTTGCTCATGAGTTTACTCTAATAATTATTCACTGTAAATTATGTTTTACAGTCAAATAAACAAAACATCCTAAAATGACATTCCGTGACTCAACAACAGTAGTATTTATAAAAAGTCATCTGTCAGTAGTTTATTTTCTCCTCCACTATTGTTTCCGGTTGCTGGTGAAATGCATTCTGGGATATCGGCTGGCCAGAGTACGCACAAGTCTCCTCTGATGCATCCTCCGGAAAGTGGGAGGATCAAGTCACATCCGGGAATTTTGACCGTGCTTTGCGAGAAGCGAACTTTGAATTGGAACATGTACTCGGGATGAGACTGATGACGTTTCACGAGTCACGAGGACACAAGTAGAGGAAAGTACGCACAAGTACGCATATTGAGAAACGCCGTAGCCTATGATCCGATACCTAGAGGGTCGAACCATGCATCCACGTCTCAGGTAGAGGGGCTGTGCGCATGTGCAGCTCAGGTCATCTACACATTCACATCCACACCGGTGTGCTGGACCCACATATTGTTGTGTATTTTTCTTCAGTGAATCAGCAATACAAGACGATATTATTAAATATAATATACAACCCAGAAAGACTAAAAAGGTATAGGTAGAAGCAAAAAATGTTTATATATTCCTATCCGAAATTATGATCAAATAAATCAGAAAATGAATATGAAATAAAGAAAAAGAATAAAGTAAAAAGATAAATATATATCTATATATACTTTATTTGTTTTTCTTCGTTTCATATTAATTATCTGATTTATTCGATCATAATTTAGGATAAGAATATATAAGCATTTTTGTATATATGTATATATATATGTATATATATATACATATATATATGTATATATATATGTAAATATATATATGTTTATATATATGTATATGTATATATATATACATATATGTATATATATGTATATATATGTATATACATATATGCTTATATATTCCTATCCTAAATCATCAAATAAATCAGATAATTAATATGAAAGAAAGAAAATAAAGAAAGAAAAAAGATAAATATATATAGATATATATAGATGTATTTTTTCTTTATTCTTTTTTTCATTTCATATTAATTATCTGATTTATTCGATAATAATTTAGGATAGGAATATATATGCATTTTTGTAGATTTATGTATATATATATATATATATATGTACTGTATATATGTATATGTATATATATACAGGGGTGCACATAACTGGTACGCAGGTACGCATGGGCGAAAATAATCAACAATACGTAATGCCACTTGTGTTACTTCGCGCCTTTGCGTACTTGACCGATCTGATATTGATCGTCTCTAACCAACAGCATGTCATTCTGTCTCTACGTTAACACTTCTCCGCTCTCCGTCTCGCGCGCCGCAGAGCTCCGATGCCGGCGCGCGCATTGCTCAGCCGTGATGCGCGCACACAGGTGAGCACACTCTCACTACTAGCACCCACCCCCCCCCCCCCCCGTAGGTGGACGTCACAAAAGCTGACGCTACATATGGAGTGAGTACCAAACACCATCTCCCGGTACTCACCTGAGTAACTCACTGAAAAAGTTATGTGCACCCCTGTATATATGTTTCAATCACACTTCTGACCCTCACATTTATACAGTGTTGCTATTGACTTATATATAAAATCCTTATTATGTTCTTATTCTTAATAAGCTGGATAATTTGAAACACGGCTCGTCTCACAATGAAATGAAGACGTGTGTGGTGGTCTCTGTGGAAGTTGTCAATAACGATCAATAATTTGTGATTCTCTTTTTTACAATTTTGTTTGCGTCAGTGACATCATCTGACCACTGGGTGGTGCTGTGGGTCAACGTGAGGCTGCACAGACGGGACAGTTACGCAACAGGTCAGGCTGGAGTGTGACGTCAGCAAACATTTTCTTCCAGCACAGTAGTTTTATTTGTCATGATGAGAAACCATCACAACATCATGAGTGAGCATCTCAAAATAATGACGTAATATGTTATAATAGTTGTATCCCAAAAATAAGGTAGTATCTCAAAATAATTACTTTGTCAGCATTTAATTAATGTCACAATAATTACTGAGTATACCTCAAAATAATTAATAAGCATCTTAGAATAATGATGGAATATCCTAATATCTCAAAAATATTGAGTTAATATCTCAGAATAATGAGAAGATATCTACATTTTGAAAATATCTTAGAAATACAAAGTCATTATTTTTAGATATTTAGGTCATTATTTTGTGATTGAGAGTTTCACAATGTGATGACGAATGACATATTCATTATGGTTTAATAGTGCATTGATGTATAGAAGGTCTCGTGACTATTAAAGCCCCACATGTTAAGCTATATCTATAAGACAACCCTTCTCCCCATAGATAGAACCCACTGCTGCGGGAGGACGCTGAACTTGGCGGCGCTAGGACCCGGCATCCGGAGCGCCGCTGCTCGCGGCCCAGCTGATGGTGTGCTTGGCAGAGGTGCGCAGAGAGGAGACGCCGGAGCGCAGCATCATCACCGGCGAGAGACGGCGTGCAGGACGCCGGAGGAGGTGAGCGGCCTGACGGCGTGGGGCGGACATCACGCCGCGCTCCTCGCGGCCCGTCCGCTCCGTCACATCGCGACATTTTGTAATTATGTGTTCACCTTTTTTTGCGCCGGCTGTGCACGTCGTGACAAGAGTTGTGACGTAAAGAGTACGCAGGGCCCTCCGGAGTGCGGAGATGCTGTTTGTTGTGACGTCACTCCACCTGTTTTAGTCTCAAAAGACAAAGTACTTTTATTTTGAAATTACACATGCTCTAATTTAACCAGGGGGGGGGCAACCTCTGGTTCTGCCAAGTGAAGCCGATGCATTCTCTCTCCTGACCACCAGGGGGCGACTGTACTGATGCCTACTTCTCTCTTGATGTATTCTCTCAGTAAACATTGTAAACATGAGTTTGTCTCAGTCTCTAGTTTCAAGTCTTCTTCTATACTTTATGGTCATTTAGAGTCACACAGACCATAAAGCAGGGGACGCTTTAGGGGCGGGGCTACCAGGTGATTGACAGTTTGTTACCGCTACCAGAGTAACCTCCGTTCATTGTTTGCTAAATTTGTTCAATATTGATTTTTAAATAGATTTTTTGTGACGGGTAGCTACTTATAGTACAGGCCTTTGATTTGTTGTTGCTGCATGAAGCTTCTTTTTGGTTTTCAGACTATATATAAAGCCACTTCAACATATATTAAATATATATTTATATGTATATATATAAAGCCACATCAACATATATTTAATATATATTTATATAAAGCCACATCAACATATATTATATATATACATTCATATATGTATATATATATATAAAAGAGATTGGCGTATGCAGAAATGTAAACGCTATACATATCAATGTGCTACACGGCCCTCAAAGTCTGAAGGTGCATTCAATGCTGTCCCCTCACTGTTGATGTTTTAATATTCAACGGGCTTCTGGTTTGCTTTTTACAAACTCCCACAGTGTACCTGAGTTGTTTGCTGAACAAGCGAAGGCAGCATCCGTCGGTTAGATTCCTGACACCCAGTGAGATATCCAAGGAGACGCAGAGGACAGTCTTTATGAAAGTAGATCATACAGTCCAAACAATATCCCCAACAATATAGTTGTATGACTTGGGGGAGGGGAGGGGGGGCAATGTCAGCGAGGCCTGAAATATTAATGTTACCTGGAGACACTGGAACGCCCAGTCTGGACCCACACAACTCGCTCCTCGCTCCCTTCCTGAGGTTGTAAATTGTCCTCCAGAGCCGAAGGCTGTTTCCTTCACTGTCCAAACAGAGAGAGAGAGACACTGGATCCACAGGCACTAAGAGAGAGAGAGAGTGTATATATAGTAGCATACATGTATTATACATAAACCTGCTTATTGAGGTTGTGGTGGTCACGTCTGGCTCCAGAGACCCTTTTGAATTATACATCAGCCCGACGGTCCATTACTGAGATTAATAGCGTGCAGTTTTTCTCACTTGCTGTGGTGGTTATCTGCTGGCTTGTAAATACTGGAGGTGATGAGGGAAAATGTGAGAATCTGTATATAAATGTTCCACCGCTGCGTTCACATGAGGTCACATCTGTAGATTTGACCAATTTCTTGCCTAAAATTGTATATAGTTAGTTCATAGTTTAGTTTTTTTTGTTGATGATTGAAAAGGGTTAACCTTTGGATACATTGTAGCTATTTAGATACATTGTAGCCCTTTGGATACCTTGTAGCCCCTTTGGATACATTGTAGCCGGATACATTGTAGCCCTCTGGATACATTGTAGCCCCTTTGGATACATTGTAGCCCTCTGGATACATTGTAGCCGGATACATTGTAGCCCATTTGGATACATTGTAGCCGGTTGGATACATTGTAGCCCTCTGGATACATTGTAGCCGGTTGGATACATTGTAGCCCATTTGGATACATTGTAGCCCTCTGGATACATTGTAGCCGGTTGGATACATTGTAGCAATCTGGATACATTGTAGCCGGTTGGATACATTGTAGCCCTCTGGATACATTGTAGCCGGTTGGATACCTTGTAGCCCATTTGGATACATTGTAGCCCTCTGGATACATTGTAGCCGGTTGGATACATTGTAGCCCTCTGGATACATTGTAGCCCTCTGGATACATTGTAGCCGGTTGGATACATTGTAGCCCTCTGGATACATTGTAGCCCTCTGGATACATTGTAGCCCATTTGGATAAATTGTAGCCCATTTGGATACATTGTAGCCCTCTGGATACATTGTAGCCGGTTGGATAAATTGTAGCCCATTTGGATACATTGTAGCCCTCTGGATACATTGTAGCCGGTTGGATACATTGTAGCCCTCTGGATACATTGTAGCCGGTTGGATACATTGTAGCCCTCTGGATACATTGTAGCCGGTTGGATACCTTGTAGCCCATTTGGATACATTGTAGCCCTCTGGATACATTGTAGCCGGTTGGATACCTTGTAGCCCTCTGGATACATTGTAGCCGGTTGGATACCTTGTAGCCCTCTGGATACAATGTAGCCGGTTGGATACCTGGTAGCCCTCTGGATACATTGTAGCCGGTTGGATACCTTGTAGCCCTCTGGATACATTGTAGCCGGTTGGATACCTTGTAGCCCTCTGGATACATTGTAGCCGGTTGGATAACTTGTAGCCCTCTGGATACATTGTAGCCGGTTGGATACCTTGTAGCCCTCTGGATACATTGTAGCCCTCTGGATACATTGTAGCCGGTTGGATACCTTGTAGCCCTCTGGATACATTGTAGCCGGTTGGATACCTTGTAGCCCTCTGGATACATTGTAGCTGGTTGGATACCTTGTAGCCCTCTGGATCAGTGGCGGCTGGTGATTTTTCTTTTTGGGGGGGCGCAGTTGGGCGGCGCAGTTTAAATAGCACTCCACAATGAGAAGATAAGAGGTTTTGAGTAGAATATTGTAACAAAGCTTTATTTCAAGAACACAGTGCTCAACACTGTCCACAACAACGAAACAAACGAAACATTGGATTCAGAAAGAGATGCATCACATTGTAGGCTACATTGGCCCCACTACTTGTAAAGAAATTTAGCCCGCCTCTCTTTCAAGTTGGCAAACAAAAAAAATATGCCCGTGCCAAACCATATACACTGCTTTTAAAGTCCAACAGCATTGCTATCATTGCCAAATGTATTGTAATATCTACAAAGTAACAACATATGTTTAGTTTGCCAGCATTAAAAGCAGTTTTCCCTCAAGTTATTTCACCTAGGTCCTAAATGGCCTTGTGTAATTAGATACAGTATATTATCATAAATAAAGTGTGTATGTGCTGATCTGGAGTCAGTTTGGTAGGATTTGGGTATGAATAAATTATTTCATTTAAAATATGGATTTTTATTTAAAGATATTCATGTAATTTGCATGTAAAATAGGTCTACCCGAACCAAGGACAACAAATTCAACCCGCAACACTTGTGGCCCGATTCCGCAGGAAAACCGCGGACCTGGCAACACTGCTGAGGGAACATACGGGTCTCTGATCTGCCGAATAATCCAATCGCGTGCGCACATTTGTGCGCACCAAGATTCCCGGTTTCATCCGCCAATGTGAAGCCGGTCATTGCCAAAACGACTGAAATGTTTTCGTTGGACACACACGTTAGAGCGCCTCGAAAAGGAGGGCTTCTCTCCGTGATAATGGCGATATATTATATTTTTTCACATTAACTTAAGTGGTTGTTGACAGGCTGACGGTCTCCCACACACATTTAGCGCGTTAACACGGTATATTTACTATTTAAATGATTTGGCATATAATGTTTTTTGACAGGATTTTTTTTTTTCTTCTTCTTCTTTTTTTTTCATCTCCAAATTTTAAGAGGGGCGGCGCACTAGCGCCCCCTATGGACGAGCCGCCACTGCTCTGGATACATTGTAGCCCTCTGGATACATTGTAGCCGGTTGGATACATTGTAGCCCTCTGGATACATTGTAGCCGGTTGGATACATTGTAGCCCTCTGGATACATTGTAGCCGGTTGGATACCTTGTAGCCCTCTGGATACCTTGTAGCCCTCTGGATACATTGTAGCCGGTTGGATACCTTGTAGCCCTCTGGATACCTTGTAGCCCTCTGGATACATTGTAGCCCTCTGGATACATTGTAGCCGGTTGGATACCTTGTAGCCCTCTGGATACATTGTAGCCGGTTGGATACCTTGTAGCCCTCTGGATACATTGTAGCCCTCTGGATACATTGTAGCCGGTTGGATACCTTGTAGCCCTCTGGATACATTGTAGCCCTCTGGATACATTGTAGCCGGTTGGATACATTGTAGCCCTCTGGATACATTGTAGCCCTCTGGATACCTTGTAGCCGGTTGGATACATTGTAGCCCTCTGGATACCTTGTAGCCGGTTGGATACATTGTAGCCCTCTGGATACCTTGTAGCCGGTTGGATACATTGTAGCCCTCTGGATACATTGTAGCCGGTTGGATACATTGTAGCCCTCTGGATACATTGTAGCCGGTTGGATACCTTGTAGCCCTCTGGATACATTGTAGCCGGTTGGATACCTTGTAGCCCTCTGGATACAGAGTCTGAGCCTAAAGTTACAATGAGGACCGTATAACTTGTTGTAAAACAGTCTGAGTTCAACATGGATGCCTCTATATGACCTCCGTAAGTAACCGAGACCATCAGAGGGAACATCGACTCATCCTATGGACTTGTTCTGAATGCTTATGGCACTGATGACGATACATTTGCAGGCGAGAATTTCGCCCTTTCCTGTTTGCTCGTCCCTCTCCGGTGTGTGACGGCCGAGAGTCAGTCAAGAACCTTCTGTCCAAACAATAAGTAAGAGTGTGATCTCATGTGTAGTCCTTATCAGACTTCTACCACTAACTAGCTCTACTCTACTTCCATGCCTCGGGATGGGGTGCCTCAGCGTTAGCGTTAGCCTCATGTAGCGGTCTTCAAGTACACACGTGTGATCCCTTTCATGGGGAGGGTTTGTTTTACAACCACATCATTAGAGGCGAGAAATGAGAAGCCTCTTTTATCTCCCCCTTTTAATATTTTTGAGCATCTATCCCGCCAAAAGCTCGACGGCCGCGTCACGAGCAACCAAAATTGATGTTTTTTTCGGATGTTGAGAAGACATAAAAAAACACCAATGCTGCTCCTTGAACCGCTTCCACTCTGTTCTTTGCTGCAGCTCCTGATAGTCAAACCTGTGTGACTGATCCCTCTCCTTCATTGTGTTTTCATGACTTCTATAATACCAAAACTTTAAATGCACAAAACGGCAACGAGCGCTAAAACTTCAAGCTTATCGCTCCGCCGACTAACTCTCGATGCTCTGACGGCAGCGCCCCGGAAGTGTATCGCCCATCCTCCGCTTCCCCCCCAGGTAAATACTGCTGCTTCCCCCCCAGGTAAATGTTTTTGCTCCCCCCCGCACCAGGTAAACACTGTTGCCGTGGTTTGCTCTGTTTTGCGCTGTTAGCACTGCTGGGTCGGGCTGTCGCCATGTTGAGAGCTGTGTGGAGTCAATCCTTCAGTTATGTCAATCAATCTTTTTAAAGAGTTTTCTTCGAGTCAATGATAAATTGTATCACCGTTCACTCGTGAAATGGACCGGAAGGTTGGAGCGTCACGGCAATGCCGTCGCTAGGGAAAACTAGCGGTAAGCGCGGCGGCCGTTAGCTACCCGATGGAAACAAAGCACAGGATTACAACGCACACAGAGGTGGAGTGGCTTTCTTTGCTCAGGACGCCATAATTCCCCTTCGTCTTTACATAGCTAATAGTTTGTTTGCTAAATGAACTTTCTGAATGTTGTGACACAGAACCGCTGAAGATAAACTACTTATCTCCTTTCTCTTTTGTTTCCTTCTAGCTTTTCTATCAGCTTCCATTAAAACACGTCCCTAGAGCACCATGGGAGGCCTGGCGGCGGACGTGGGTGCCGAGGGGGTGAAGGCTCCAGACGGCGGGTGGGGCTGGGCGGTGCTCACCGGCTGCTTCGTCATCACCGGTTTCTCCTACGCTTTCCCCAAAGCGGTCAGCGTGTTTTTCAAAGAGCTCATCAGGGAGTTCGGGGTGGGATACAGCGACACGGCCTGGATCTCCTCCATCCTGCTGGCCATGCTCTACGGCACAGGTGAGCTGTGAAATTAAATTCAATACACTTAAGTTCAGTTAATCTGTACACGTACGACATCCCTGACCTTTGACCTTTGACCTTACATCGGATCAGGAACAACTCCCAAGAAATAGAAAAAAACTTTCATGGGGAAAACAGGGAAGAAACCTTCATGTATCATTACTGTTGGTGTTAAAGGAATAGTAAGACAGTTTAGGTAGTACTACACATTAACCGTACCAAAACGAGGGTGTCATTTAATCAAAACCATTTAATATTCTTATGTATTGATTAGTAGTATTTTTTTTATTTTTGGGGGATTTGATTCACTAAATACTGTTAACTGTGAACACAAATCAAACTTGTCTTGTTTTGTCTTTTTTTTAAATTTTAAGTTATTTTCTATGAAGCCCAAATGTGTTCAGCTTGATTTCACCAACATGTCAGAAACATTTAAGACAAAATCTCAAAAACTTGGCCAGTAGCTCTGAAACTTAAATGTACATTAAGTTCCCCCTTTTATAAATTTCTCATTTCTCTTAAAGGAGACAAAAAAGCTCTTTTCCAGGTTCATACTAGTATTTGGTGTTTCTACTAGAACAGGATATCAATCCCGGAAAAAAAAGCTTTTTAAAAGGCACAGTTTCCGAATACGAGTGCATTTCCTCGTGCACTGAGCTATATATATATATATATATATATTCATATAGCGCCAGAACCTGATTGATAATCAAGAGCCCTGGGAATCTCACTGACAGCTTAAAGGAACCGTCCGATTTCTCTGGTAAATATTCGAATCAGATGACTTTAAAAATATCCAAATCGGCCTTATTTACCTGCCGTATCACACGCTCATGGAGGACCAGACCACTCTGTTCCACTGAGGCCTTCCTCTTCACCCAGGTCCTCTGTGCAGCATCCTGGTGAACCGCTTCGGCTGCCGTCCGGTGATGATGGTGGGCGGCCTCTTCGCCTCTCTGGGGATGATCCTGGCCTCCTTCTCCACCAGCATCATCCACATCTACCTCTCCATCGGGGTCGTCACAGGTCTGTATCGTATTGCACATTCTGACATTGCCTCACCGAGATGAGCTGAGGCTCGCACCAGTCCCAGAAATCGAGGATCTGATGGTGTTCGATGGCTAAATGTACGTTTAAATAAGGAAAATCAAAGAATATAACACGCTTTCCCTCTTGTGCTGCAGGTTTGGGGTTAGCCCTTAATTTCCAACCGTCTCTCATTATGCTCAACCGCTACTTCAGTGAGAAGCGTCCCCTGGCCAATGGGCTGTCGGCGGCAGGGAGCCCCGTGGCCCTGTGCTGCCTCTCGCCGCTGGGCCAGGTCCTCCAGTACCAGTACGGATGGCGGGGGGGCTTCCTCATCATGGGCGGCATTCTACTCAACTGCTGCGTGTGCGGGGCCCTCATGAAACCTCTGGTCGCCCCCAAGGCGCTCAAGTCCAAGGACCTGGAACAAGACAAAAAAGAAGAAGGAACCGGGAAGACGGAGAAGCCCAAAGCCAAGCTGCTGGACTTCTCCGTGTTCAAAGACTGCGGATTCCTCATCTACACCGTGGCGACGTCCATCATGGTTCTGGGGCTGTTTGTGCCCCCGGTGTTCATCGTGAGTTACGCCAAGGAGCTCGGGAACGAGGACACCAAATCGGCCCTGCTGCTCTCCATCCTGGGCTTCGTTGACATCTTCGCCCGGCCCACCTGCGGCGTGATCGCCGGACTGAAATGGGTGCGTCCTCGATGCGTCTACCTCTTCAGCTTCGCCATGCTCTTCAATGGACTCACCGACCTGGTCGGATCACAGGTGGGTGGATTCTTGCTTGTTATGGATTGTGGAAAGTCCACGAGCGGCGGTTGCTCTTCCTTCACAAAGCATTTCACGTGTGTCACCAGGCCAAGGACTACGAAATGCTGGTGGTCTTCTGCATCTTCTTCGGCATCTCCTACGGCATGGTGGGCGCGCTGCAGTTCGAGGTTCTCATGACGATAGTCGGCACTGAGAAGTTCTCCAGTGCCATCGGCCTGGTCCTCCTCATGGAGGCCATCGCTGTGCTGGTGGGTCCGCCTGGTGCAGGTCAGTCAGCGCAACGACATCATTCATTTGAAAGGTCTTTAGTGTTTACTGTAGTTGGGTTTATAAATTGGACTTGGTCACCGTGATGTCACCCTATTGGTTTGTGGACTTTCAAATTTGGCATTTTGACCGTCGCCATCTTGTTTTTTGGAACCAGAAGTAAAAATATTGTGACAAAGTGGAGCTAGGTAGTCGCTTGGCTAGCAAGTTGCATCTGTAGGTTACTTTCACTGAGATAGAAATAGGTGCTAATTTTGGCTATTGGAAAAACTAGCCAAATCTAAAATGTGAATCCTGGAAAGAGTCTTTTTTAGCAACCCGAAAACTAAATTACTCTATGATAGTAACACCGTGTTAGCCACACCGTGTTAGCCACACTGTAGTAGCGACACTACTTTCAGCCTGAGTAGAATATAAATGTTAGGTTTTTAAAGATCAGGCTGCAGGGCTCTCAAGTGTCACGCATTGAGCGTGAGACTCACGCATTTCGGTCTTAAGTCACACACTCCCGCCACACATCGTATTTCTCACGCTGAAAAAACCTCTCGGCTATTTAATGTTTTAATGTGCCGCAGCGCGCCAACATGAGCCGCGCTGCCCTCACCGTGGAGGAATCAAGCGCTCCCCTGGAGTTCTGCTGTGAGGAGCCACTTATCAGCCAATCAAAAAGAAGAAGGATATGTCACTCTTGCCTGTCTTCAAAACTCGAGAGCCCTGAGGCTGTGTATATTTGTCATTATTCTTCAACCTCCGGTTCTGCCGCATGAGCCAGAAGTGTCCTACAATTTGCATTCTCTCTACTAACCAGCAGGAGGCATCTCCTCTGGTTGCAAAAAAGAAGTCTAATTTAATTTAAATCTCACTCGATTTATTCCATTACACTGTCCAGAGCTGTATAAGGGTGACTTTCGTTCATTGGTTCCGAAAAACCACACAAACAACAACAACAACAACAACATGGCGCCGGCAGTACTCCAAGATGACGACGGTGAAACTGTCAAACTCAAGGCTTCAAAACGGCGTTCCACAAACCAATGGGTGATGTCACCATGACGATGTCCGCTTCTTTTTTAGAGTCCGTGGGGATTGACTCACTTTTGGAGCCAGCCTCAAGTGGCCATTTGAGGAATTGTAGTTTTTGGCACTTTAGTGTATTCTTCATGTTTTTGTTTTGGTTGCCGCTGAGTACATATTCCCAAAAGATGTATCCGTACAGCTTTGGATGGCTCAACCATATCATACTCCCACCAACCCAGAATCCATGCTCCTACCCATATGTGCGTTCTCTCACCTTTTATTATTAGACATAGTTTGAGCTTCATACTGCGGGTTGTATGACGTTTAAACATAATAAATATGTAAACCAGCATTACATATGTACGTCTAGAGGACGTAGAGACTATGTCTCCTCTCATCTGTTTCCCTGTCTCTCCGTCAGGACGCCTTCTCGACGCCACCAAGAACTACATGTGGGTGTTCCTGCTGGCAGGAAGCGAGGTGGTGCTCTCCGCCGTGGTTCTGGCCACTTGCAACTTCCTGTTCATCGGCAACAAGTCCTCGGCATCGGCGGACGAGCCGGACGGCGGCGCGGTGACGGAAGACGCCAAGACAGAGGTGTTGTGCAGCAAGCCTGCAGAGATGAATGAGGAAGAAGAGAAGGGAGCAAGAGAGGAGCAAGAGAAGGAGACGAAGGAGGATGAGACAGACAAAGAGAGAGCACAGGAGGTCAAGCCAGAGAGCGCAACAGAAGACTCGCAGGAAGTGGAAAGGTTCTTGAATGAGCCACAACAACATGGCTGCTAGTACTGAAACATGCCTGTGATCAGGGATGCAGGATGTTTATGCCTTTTATTAAATAACCCACCAGCAGGATCAAGGGAACCTTGAAGTGTTCTCATGACACTATTGGATAGTTACACATTCCTCGAAATCAGTGTCGGGCGGGGGGCCGATTGATGTTTCCATATAGAATAATAAATGTTACGTCAGCAATATTTCATCACTGGATGTTTCATAGGATAACTCAGTGTTAGCACTGCCTTGTGTCGAGCAATAGTCTCACGTTGATGTCGCCACCAGCAAATGTCAAGGGGGTGATTTTGACGATGTTCTATATTTGTCAGCAAATCCCTTAAGAAAATACCAGAGCTACAGATGGAAATGAGGTTTTAGCTTCATGGGGGGAAATGTATACATATTCTGGGCATTGTACTTGTGAATGCCCCCAAAAAAGTCAATCAATTTATTCTACACAAGGTGCCAAATAGGCCCTGAGATGGACTGGCGGCCTGTCCTGGGTGAACCTCGCCTTCGCCCAATGTCGGCTGGGATCGGCTCCAGCGCCGCGCCACCCTAAAGAAAGAATAATAAGCGGTTTGGATAATGGAATGGAAAGGTGCCCAATAGAACTATACTTGGTTCTTTGTCTCGTCCCCTTTGGAGAATCATTTTTGTTTGTTGGTAGAACCATTTAATATAAATGTTCAATCTTAACCTCTTTCAGAGGGTTCTACGAGTACCACCATGTAAAGGTTCTACCTGGAACCATCTGAGAACTGTGAAAGGCTCTACGGAGAACTTGGAGGATCTTCTAACAGAAAATCCCTGAAGAACTCTTTGTTCCAAAAGGGGTTCTTGGGATGAAAAGGCTTCTTAATGAAACTCTTAATCTCACAAAGAACACTTAAAACACTCAAAAAGGGTTCTCCAGACGAACATCCACCCTTCAGGAACAACTCCTTTGGAAAACGGTAGTTTTGATGTAATGTGAAATGAACTTAAGCTCATTCGTGCGTCTACGCTAGCGCCGTAGCGGGTAATAGAGAGCTAACCGCTCACAAAAATCAGCCAGTAACATGCTAGCAGCTAGCACTGGTCACACTCACTCTCACTGTCTTAGCTAGGTTGCATTCTTGCTCACTATCAAACCACGTCTCAGTACAACAGTTACGACTTCCCCAGAGTTGAGTCAGCATTGGAATAAAGTGGAAGGTGCATTGGGCTATGCTAGCTGACCATAGATCTCAGCTGTTTGCTGAGATCTATGGTAAGCTAGCATAGCCCAATGCAAGACTGCGGTCTACGGTATTTTTGAGGCATTTTAAATGTGGCCGATGGCCTAACATGCAGTTAGTTTGAGTGTTTTCATGGGATAGAATAACGATAGTCACGCCGGTGTAACGTATTTCCAAAATTGGATGTCTGGTAAAGTAATAATTCAGCCAACGCTCTTCTCTCGTTCTCTCCTTTCCAACCGGAGGATTTATTCTCTGATCACACATGTGAAATACAAGCTCGATGCGATTGCAATCACAGCGAGAGTCCTTCTCATGTTTATTCTGAGGTTTGAAGGGACCTGGACAGGATCGTCCAATTCAATAATTCAGATTAATATTATATGAACACCGGTCTAACCCCTTAAACATGGAAGTATTAGAACGTGTGATACCAAGTCAGAGTTTAGTCGTGTGAGTAGGAGCGGCTTCATTTGCTTGCCGTGGTAAGTGTTTGCTGTGAAGACGTTTGGTGACGGCTCCCCTCACTTCTCATCACAGTACAACGTGTTCCTCCTGTGCCTTCACAGTAGAGGTGGGCTTCACGTTGAAGTGAGACGTGTTTTCTGTCGTAATCGGTACTAAATGGTCGCTACAGGCTTGTTGTTGGTCTCGTGAAGTAGCTTTTGTGAATCCTTCTCGGGTTATAAACTGGGCTCAAACATTCTCCACATATTTGTTCTGGCTTTCATATTATGATGGCCTTATGTGTTTTTGAAGAAATGTGACATGTTGACCGTGGTTAAATGACGATATCGAGCTTCGCAAATTTGCCCATTTGCCCTCAGGAAGCGGACATTGTGGCCTAAGATGTTGCGCAACAGCAAAGAGAGAAGCTGTCAGTGGGGCAAAACAACTTGGAGGAAGAGTCGCTCAATTAAATACTCTATTACTTTTTCCTTCAACTCATGCTGCCCACACGCTTGTGTGATGTGCACCGCTCGTGTGTGTTTCAGTGAAACGGGACGGTCAAAGGAAGAGTAGCTTGCTCTTCAGCTCCATAGAGGAGTTAACACATTTCAACCGGGGTTCCTCCAACACCTCGCGTGTTAGGGAGGTTAACAGGAAAGGAGAAAAGCATCGCTCGGCTTCAGAATGGGCCATAAAGTATTTATTTCATCATTTGAGGGTGAGGCTGGTCAGCTGGACAAGATACCACAACAATGGTGTGTTGTTGTTGTTGCTGTTTAACAATACACCTGAAATATATACTAGGGAACACGAAAAGAATACGCATTTTATTTTTTTTAATGCTTCTATAGGATTCAGTTAAATATTGTATTTATTTTCAGATGTTATAGATTATTTTATTCTAATGTAAGACGCCCTCTCCTAAATGTATTTTGTTCTGTCTTATAAAGAAACTTGACTCACTGTGATATAAATGTGCAGTATGTGTGTTTTGTCTGACAGAAAACCTCACATCTGGTCCTTGTACATATACATACACATATTTATATATAATATATCATATTTATATAATATATATATTTATGTATATATATTTATACATATATATATACTATAGTATATATTTATAATATATATAATGTATTTATATATTATAATATATTATGTATACATATATATTTATATTATATAAATAGATATATACATATTTAATTATTTATCTTCTATATAAATAATATAGAATATGTTGATAGGGTGAGGAGGTCGGACATAAGAAGGGAGCTTCGAAAGGAGTCAGCTGAGGATGTTCGGCCTCCTGGACGCCTCCCTTTAGAGGTTTTCCAGGCACGTCCAACTGGGAGGAGACCCTGCGTAAAACCCAGGATACGCTGGAGGGATTATATCTCCCAGCTGGCCTGGGATCCACCGGAATTAAAATGTTGCAGGTGAGAAGGAAATCTGGGTCAGCCTGCTGGGTCTGCTGCCTCCGCCACTCGACCCCGGACCAAGCGGATGAGAATGGATGGATGTTTTGTTTATTTGTATCATTACAAAACATGTTTATTACAAGACTGTGTATGGCTGTCAAGCTGGAGATGGTTGTGATTTTATATACAAAACATGAAGATATTGTTACAGATTAGACCGGTATACAAGGGACCACAATGCTCTACCTCTAATAATAGAGTTTAATCATTAGGATGCAGGGCTTTTACTTGTAATTAAGTATTTGTAAGTGTTTTTTGTATTGCTATTTTGAATTAAGTAACAGAGGGTCTGAATGTGCCCTTTCCCCCCACTGCTTTTATCTTGCTTCTGCCCTCCACGCCAGTAGGGGGCGATCGCACAGAAAAGTAGGTGGATCATTTCTCACAACCGGAAGAGCTGCCCTCAGTAAAGTTTCCCACCGGACCCATTTCGCCGTTGCACACATTTTGGAAGAGTGCTTCGCAAGAAATAACCCCACAAACCCCACAACATTACAGGTGAAACAACACGAGATGAAGACGCGGCGCTGTGCGCAGGCGTAACGGCTCAGCTGGCGCGCGACAAGAGCAGCGCGTGACGCTGCCAGGGCAACAGAAGCGCGCGGCTCGTGCTGGTCGCGCGCTTCATGTGCTACACGGCCGTTAGCTTCGCTAGCTCAGCTTCATGTTCTCTGGCTGTATTCAGTGAACTTCACGGGGCCGAGATGTAAATAAACATGTCTGTAGAGTTAAATACGCCGGAGTCCATGTGATTTAAACTATCAAACTGAACTTAAAAAACAAGAAATGCGTTATTATTGTTATTATCTTGTAAACTAATGCTTAGTAAGCAGGATCAACTTTAGAGGGTGGAGTAGAAAGAAGGCTCATGCTGGTGTTAGAAAGAGACGTTCACGTGCCACAGAAAATAAACAACCCATTCTGGGGTAGTATAAGGCTGCTCATGTACAGGTGCAATTCCTTATTTTAATTATCAGTTTTTAAATTAAACTTAACATTCATTCCTGAATGCCTCTCCTTCTCTGTCCATTGTGTCCATCGTTAATGACATTTCTTCTTCTTCTCCCCTTCCCGGTCCAGTAAAGTCGACTGCGATGGCCAAGCTCCAGGGCTTCGAGTTCTGGAGGACGACCCTGAAGGAGGCACGCTTCGTGGTGGCGCCCATGGTGGACCAGAGCGAGTTGGCCTGGCGCCTGCTCAGCCGGCGGCACGGCGCCCAGCTCTGCTACACCCCCATGCTGCACGCCCAGGTGTTCGTCCGCGACGCCAACTACAGGCGGGAGAACCTCTACAACGAGGTGTGTCAGGAGGACAGGCCGCTCATCACGCAGGTGAGCATCCACACATCGGCATTACCCAGAATGCCTGTTGGTCAGGACACTCGTTCACATGCTTTAATCTTACTTTTACAGGGGTAACCCCATGTTTTGTCATGAATGGGACAGGTTTACAAGGGAAACAAATGGGTCGAGTCTTGAGGGAATCGGCTGCTGCTAAACGGGGATGTAATGCAACTCCTTACCGTCAATGTACCTGCACTAAAACGGCTCGTCTTGTTGTGTTGTGGCAAAATAAAGAGCAGAGAGACGTTGATCAGGGTTCGTACGGTTATGGAAAACCTGGAAAAGTCAAGGAATTTTAAAATGATCATTTCCAGGACTGGAAAAGTCATGGAAAAACGTAAATCATAAAAGTTTGGGAAAGGTCATGGAAATGTGTTATAATCACATGTTCATTCACGCGGAGTTTAAAATAATTAATATGTTTTTTAAAGAAAGACGCTTAAAATAAAAGCCGGCATACGCTCTCAGTACGCAAAATGTTCTAAATTGTTCATGTTTATACCGAGATTTCAGTTTGGTCATGGACATTCAAGATTCAAGATTCAAGATGTTTTATTTGTCACATACACACACAGGGTGTGCAGTGAAATGAAAGTGGCAATACTCAGCAGGAATGTGCAAGGGCAACAAGTACACACTATTTACAATAAAAAACAACACAATATTTACAGTACAATATTTACACTAAGTGTGTGTGTGTGTGTGTGTGTGCCTAAGAGGGGCAGTTGTGTGGGTCTATGTGGGGGTCCTGGTGAGGTCGGAGTTCACAGTCCTGATGGCCTGAGGAAAGAAACTCCGTCTCAGTCTCTCTGTTCTTGCAGCGTGACTACGGAGGCGCCTGCCTGACCGCAGCAGCTGAAACAGTCTGTTGTTGGGGTGGTGAGGATCCTTCATGATCCTGCCGGCTCTGGTTCTGCACCTCCTGGTGTACAAGTCCTGCAGGGTGGGCAGTGTAGTTCCAATAGTGCGTTCAGCCGAACGCACTACTCTCTGCAGAGCCTTCCTGTCCTGAGCGGAGCAGTTGCCAAACCAGGCTGTGATGCTTCCTGTCAGGACGCTCTCTACAGCTCCAGAGTAGAAGGACTGAAGGATCCTCTGGGAAACTTTAAATTTCCTCAGCTGCCTGAGGTGGTAGAGGCGCTGCCTTGCCTTTCTCACCAGAGTGTCTGTGTTTGTTGACCATGTCAGTTTAAAGTCCTGGAAATCCACTGGTCCACATGTGTAAGAACCCTGGTTGATTTGGCAAAGCAACCCAGCGTGACGTGCTTTATGAACATCAGCTGAAACAGTCTGTTGTTGGAAACCAGGCTGTGATGCTTCCTGTCAGTCGTCAGATGTTCCAGGTCGGGCGAGCAGGAGCGAGAAAGAGTCTTAATGTTCTTGGGGTCACACCACATGTTCTGTCTGCACGAAAACAGAGAAGAAAATCATCCATCTTGAAACTTGAAACTTAATGAGCACACAGCAACATTCACCGAGTTTAACAAATCCACCATGTTGTGTTCTTTTTGGATGTTCTTCTGGACCGGAAGAACCTGGCACTGGGTCTCCTCCGTCTGGGTCCAGGCGACCGTCTTCAGGACACACTTACGATGCAGTTTCCTTCTGTTGTTGCCCAAATCCCCATCTCCAAGAAAAAATCTGTTAGATAACCAAGGATCATAGCAAGTTACGTCTGGCTAACTCCAAGGAGTTCAAACTTAAGTTCTAAGATGTTCACCAACAGTCGTTACAGATGTCTGACATTATTGAAAGAACCCTAAAGCGAAATAAAAAGTCTTTCTTTTACGTTTCTCTTGGATCTATTTGAAAATTCCGGCGTTCCACTTTGACATCGTTCCTCATGCCAGTAACTCTCCGTGTTTCTCCCTGTATTTCAGTTTTGTGCCAACGACCCGGAGGTGTTCCTCCAGGCCGCCCTGCTGGCCCAGGACTACTGCGACGCCATCGACCTCAACCTGGGCTGCCCGCAGATGATCGCTAAGAGAGGTACGCACAGAAATCAACCCCCCCCCCCCCCCCCCACACACACACACATTCCAGGGTTCGTACGGTCATGGAAAACCTGGAAAAGTCATGGCATTTTTAAATGGTCATTTCCAGGCCTGGAAAAGTCATGGAAAAAACTTAAATCATAAAAGTTTTGGAAAATTCCTGGAAATCATGGTCATTTACGCCGAGTTTTAAAGAATTAATATGTTTTTTAAAGAAAGACGCTCAAAATATAAGCCGGCGTACGTTCTCAATACGCAACATTTTCTAAATTTTTCATGTTCATACCGAGATTTCAGTTTGGTCCTGGACATTTTGTTTAAAGTCCTGGAAAAGTCCTGGAAATCCATCGGTCAAAATGTGTAAGAACCCTGACATTCTTACTTTGGCAACTCCTGGTCGTCGCATCAGAGAAGTGGAATGAAAGCTAACCCCGTGTGGACGCTTGTTCCTCAGGGCACTACGGAGCGTTCCTCCAAGACGAGTGGGAGCTGTTGGAGAAAATGGGTACGCAGTCAGCCTTTTGAATTGGTTGTGGGACTCTGGGATGAGCCTCGTGTAAAGTGTAAAGGTACCGGTGCGGCGCCGGCCGTCGGCTCACATTTCCCCCTCTTCACTTCACTTCAGTCAGGTTGGCGCACGAAAAGCTCTCCGTGCCCATCACGTGTAAGATCCGCGTGTTCAAGGAGCTGGAGAGGACGGTCCGCTACGCCCAGATGCTGGAGAAGGCCGGCTGTCAGGTGGGATCGACGCTGTTAATAAATAATGTAATAACTGTCCTCTTAGAAAAACATAAAGTGGTCCTGAACATTGGTTCTGCCCCGTCTCCTCCAGCTGATTACGGTGCACGGCCGAACCAAAGACCAGAAAGGGCCCATGACGGGCGTCGCTAACTGGGAGCACATCATGGCCGTACGGTGAGGAACGGACCCCCGTTTATGAAACTTACTGCTGGTGAAACGCCTTTATTTTCTCTCTTTAGGGTGAATAAACGTGAGTTAAAACTCGTAAACAGTCACCACCGTAAGACACTAGCCTCTTACGTGTCCATTAAAACTATTACACTTTAAACTAGAATGGGCACTCGGTAGAGGGCATACCTTCGCTTGGGCATTGAATTATGAACATTTTGGCATTAGTTGCATGCCAATTGATAAAAATAAGATTTTGACCTTTCCATGACTTTGACCTTGGACCCGATCGATCCCAAAATCTATTAAAATGGTCCCCAGATAATAACCAATCATCCCACCGAATTTCATGCGATTCAAGAACATTTTGACCTTTTCATGACCTTGACCTTGACATTTGACCCGATTGATCCCAAAATGTAATCAAATGGTCCCCGGATAATAACCAATTATCCCACCAAATTTCATGCGATTCGGTTTAATACTTTTTGAGTTATGCGAGTAACACACATACAAATAAATAAATACACGGCGATCAAAACATAACCTTGCGCATTTTCAATGCGAAGGTAATAAAATAAGCATCTGTCCATCCGTAGCCGTACCGTCAAGTTTGCATTTTAACATACAATAAAAGTGCGCTTCCTTTTAACCTTTCAAAGTAAATGTCTGATTTAACTATGAAGAGGAAGTAGATTAAAACGTCTATAAATGATTTAAACAAAACAATATAAAAGGCGTACATCAAAACCAATGAGGCAGATACAAAAAGAGACAATCATCACCAAACAATAGACCTCTCATGGGGTTATTTACACGCTGAGCTGCCACCAGCCTGTCGGCATGCGACCGGCTCTCCCCATGAACATCGTTTCATGAACTGTTTTGTGTTGTTGTTGTTATTTGTTGCTGCAGGAAGGCAGTAAACATTCCCGTGTTTGCCAACGGCAACATTCAGCACTGGAGTGATGTGGAGCGCTGCATCCAGGAGACGGGGGTGCAGGGAGTCATGAGTGCAGGTCTGCGATCCCTTTGGTCTTCTCTCAGTTCAGGATGTAGAACGTGAGCAGGGTTCATATGGACGTGGAAGACCTGGAAAGGTCATGGAATGTTTAAATGGTTTATTTAAAGTCCTGGAAAAGTCCTTGAAAAATGTTTTTACCCCAAAACTTTTGGAAAAATCCTGAAAATGTTATATTCATATGTTCATTACGCTGATTTTAAAATAATTAACATGTTTTTAAATGAAAGACGCTCAAAGTATAAGCCGGCATACGCTCTCATATTGGCCGCACAATTTATGAAAAATTGTTTGTGCCTTAACTGTAAAGTTTGGTGGCCATAGCAACAGCAGCGCAGGGATAATCCACTTTTGTGTGTACACCGAGATCTCACAAAATGTTTGGTCATGTAAATTTGGTTTAAAGTCCTGGAAACACATTGGTCACCATGTGGATGAACCTGTTCATTGGTCATGAGGATGAACCTGTTCATTGGTCATGTGGATGAACCTGTTCATTGGTCATGTGGATGAACCTGTTCATTGGTCATGAGGATGAACCTGTTCATTGGTCATGAGGATGAACCTGTTCATTGGTCATGTGGATGAACCTGTTCATTGGTCATGAGGATGAACCTGTTCATTGGTCATGAGGATGAACCTGTTCATTGGTCATGTGGATGAACCTGTTCATTGGTCATGTGGATGAACCTGTTCATTGGTCATGAGGATGAACCTGTTCATTGGTCATGTGGATGAACCTGTTCATTGGTCATGAGGATGAACCTGTTCATTGGTCATGTGGATGAACCTGTTCATTGGTCATGAGGATGAACCTGTTCATTGGTCATGTGGATGAACCTGTTCATTGATCATGAGGATGAACCTGTTCATTGGTCATGTGGATGAACCTGTTCATTGGTCATGAGGATGAACCTGTTCATTGGTCATGAGGATGAACCTGTTCATTGGTCATGAGGATGAACCTGTTCATTGGTCATGTGGATGAACCTGTTCATTGGTCATGTGGATGAACCTGTTCATTGGTCATGAGGATGAACCTGTTCATTGGTCATGAGGATGAACCTGTTCATTGGTCATGTGGATGAACCTGTTCATTGGTCATGTGGATGAACCTGTTCATTGGTCATGTGGATGAACCTGTTCATTGGTCATGAGGATGAACCTGTTCATTGGTCATGAGGATGAACCTGTTCATTGGTCATGTGGATGAACCTGTTCATTGGTCATGTGGATGAACCTGTTCATTGGTCATGAGGATGAACCTGTTCATTGGTCATGGATGAACCTGTTCATTGGTCATGAGGATGAACCTGTTCATTGGTCATGTGGATGAACCTGTTCATTGGTCATGAGGATGAACCTGTTCATTGGTCATGTGGATGAACCTGTTCATTGGTCATGAGGATGAACCTGTTCATTGGTCATGAGGATGAACCTGTTCATTGGTCATGAGGATGAACCTGTTCATTGGTCATGTGGATGAACCTGTTCATTGGTCATGAGGATGAACCTGTTCATTGGTCATGTGGATGAACCTGTTCATTGGTCATGAGGATGAACCTGTTCATTGGTCATGGGGATGAACCTGTTCATTGGTCATGAGGATGAACCTGTTCATTGGTCATGTAGATGAACCTGTTCATTGGTCATGTGGATGAACCTGTTCATTGGTCATGAGGATGAACCTGTTCATTGGTCATGTGGATGAACCTGTTCATTGGTCATGAGGATTAACCTGTTCATTGGTCATGAGGATGAACCTGTTCATTGGTCATGAGGATGAACCTGTTCATTGGTCATGTGGATGAACCTGTTCATTGGTCATGAGGATGAACCTGTTCATTGGTCATGTGGATGAACCTGTTCATTGGTCATCATGTGGATGAACCCTGATGTAGAATGTGTGTATTTAATGTACATTTCCCCCGTGTTGACATGTTTATTATTCTATTACTTGAAGAGGGGAACCTCCACAACCCGGCTCTGTTTGAGGCGTGCAGCCCGCCGCCCGTGTGGGAGATGGCGGAGGAGTACCTCGAGGTGGTGAAGCAGCACCCGCCCTGCACGCTGTCCTTTGTGCGAGCGCACCTCTTCAAACTCTGGCACCACACGTACGTCTGTTATATACAATTATAGTACAGGATTAAAACTGAACAATTTACAGGAGAGAACAGTGCAATTCAACTCGTTGAAATGGGATGAATATAAATGTATGAATCAAATATGTCAAGACAATATGTTTTAAGAGTTTAAAGCCGATTCCCTGAGCACGGCCTCACTGGAGAGGATCCACCGCGATCCCACGCTCGTCAGTATCGAGGAGGTCTGAGCTGCCGGGCGTAACGGGGTTTAAAACATTCATCACACACATTAAAGTCAGAATCCTTAAGGTTTCAGCCCCGGTTGATGTGGGAGCACCCGGTGGTTACTGCGGCAACAGCACTTCAACACTCATCAGCAGAGCAGCCACCGAGTCCCTGTGGCTGCTTCGGGTCGGCATCAGGCGGAAACCCAATGACGTCTTTAGGACTTGTATTCTCTCTTCTGACCAGCAGGAGGCGACTCCTCCACTGGCAAAATGAAGTCTTAATTGTATAGAAGTCTATAGAAAGTGACTCCTCTCATGATTTTTGGCCGCCACAATTAAATGAGCGCGATCGACAGCGATGTTGACGTTTAACGTGCGCTTCCTCAACCAACCACCAGGGGGAGAACGAGTCCTGCAGCGGCAGCCTAAATATACAGTTCTGTTGGTATTCATAGAAGAAGAGAGAGACAGCAGAACAGAGGGCAGCGCGACGTGGCCGTGAACGTTGATTCAGTTTGTGGGTAAAAAGTGTCGATACTATTTTATTTATGTCTTCCTTCCACGAGATGCTCTGTGATGAGGACCAGAGGCAGGGGTGTGTGTATGAGCCCGACAGTAGCACAGCGACGGAAGTGAAAGAGGCGTTCTTCTTCATGTAAATGTGAAAGCGCAATAAGAATGATGCCGTCCCTAAAATTAATGAATAATCGTGATTAAAATCATGGCGACGGTAAAATACGCCGAACTGGAAGCTTCATGACGTCAATATCCACAAACCAATGGGTGACGACTCCGTCCTCTTCATACAGGCTGCTGTTGGCATGGTGACGCACCTCACATGTCTGATGACTCTTTATTTAGAGGTGTGTGTGTGTGTGTGTGTGTGTGTGTGTGTGTGTGTGTGTGTGTGTGTGTGTGTGTGTGTGTGTGTGTGTGTGTGTGTGTGTGTGTGTGTGTGTGTGTGTGTGTGTGTGTGTGTGTGTGTGTGTGTGTAGGCTGCAGATCCACCAGGACCTCAGAGAGGAGCTGGGCAAGGTGAAGAACATGGAGGGTCTGGCTGGAGTCAGCAAACAGCTGAGGCTGCGCTGCCAGGTACGAGTTAGAAGGATCAGAGGAAACTTTAATAAAACTTCTATATCATACATTAAGGTCCAGGGTGGAGGAGTCAGGGGCGTCTAATAGTTCTCATTACTGCCCACACGGGTTCTGAACCAGCTCCTCCTTCTCGGTGGTCCTCCGTCAGACACGGATGTGTTGAGAGGAGAGAGGAGCTCAGTGTATCCTAAGCGTCCATGAGGAGAGGAGAGAGGAGCTCAGTGTATCCTAAGCGTCCATAAGGAGAGAGGAGAGGAGAGGAGCTCAGTGTATCCTAAGCGTCCATAAGGAGAGAGGAGAGGAGAGAGGAGCTCAGTGTATCCTAAGCGTCCATAAGGAGAGAGGAGAGGAGAGAGGAGCTCAGTGTATCCTAAACGTCCATGAGCAGAGAGGAGAGGAGAGAGGAGCTCAGTGTATCCTAAGCGTCCATAAGGAGAGAGGAGAGGAGAGGAGCTCAGTGTATCCTAAGCGTCCATAAGGAGAGAGGAGAGGAGAGGAGCTCAGTGTATCCTAAGCGTCCATAAAGAGAGAGGAGAGGAGAGAGGAGCTCAGTGTATCCTAAACGTCCATGAGGAGAGGAGAGAGGAGCTCAATGTATCCTAAGCGTCCATGAGGAGAGGAGAGAGGTGCTCAGTGTATCCTAAGTGTCCATAAGGAGAGAGGAGAGGAGAGAGGAGCTCAGTGTATCCGAAACGTCCATAAGGAGTGAGGAGAGGAGAGAGGTGCTCAGTGTATCCTAAGCGTCCATAAGGAGAGAGGAGAGGAGAGAGGAGCTCAGTGTATCCTAAACGTCCATAAGGAGAGAGGAGAGGAGAGAGGAGCTCAGTGTATCCTAAGCGTCCATAAGGAGAGAGGAGAGAGGAGCTCAGTGTATCCTAAACGTCCATGAGGAGAGAGGAGAGAGAGGGCTCAGTGTACCCTAAGCGTCCATAAAGAGAGAGGAGAGGAGAGGAGCTCAGTGTATCCTAAGCGTCCATAAGGAGAGAGGAGAGAGAGGTGCTCAGTGTATCCTAGCGTCCATAAGGAGAGAGGAGAGGAGAGGGCTCAGTGTATCCTAAGCGTCCATAAGGAGAGAGGAGAGGAGAGGAGCTCAGTGTATCCTAGCGTCCATAAGGAGAGAGGAGAGGAGAGAGGAGCTCAGTGTATCCTAAGCGTCCATAAGGAGAGAGGAGAGGAGAGAGGAGCTCAGTGTATCCTAAGCGTCTATAAGGAGAGAGGAGAGGAGAAAGGTGCTCAGTGTATCCTAAGCGTCCATAAGGAGAGAGAGGAGAGAGGTGCTCAGTGTATCCTAAACATCCATAAGGAGAGAGGAGAGGAGAGAGGAGCTCAGTGTATCCTAAGCGTCCATAAGGAGAGAGGAGAGAGGAGCTCAGTGTATCCTAAGCATCTATAAGGAGAGAGGAGAGGAGAAAGGTGCTCAGTGTATCCTAAGCGTCCATGAGGAGAGAGGAGAGCAGAGAGGAGCTCAGTGTATCCTAAGCATCCATAAGGAGAGAGGAGAGGAGAGAGGAGCTCAGTGTATCCTAAGCGTCTATAAGGAGAGAGGAGAGGAGAGAGGAGCTCAGTGTATCCTAAGCGTCCATAAGGAGAGAGGAGAGGAGAGAGGAGCTCAGTGTATCCTAAGCGTCTATAAGGAGAGAGGAGAGGAGAAAGGTGCTCAGTGTATCCTAAGCGTCCATAAGGAGAGAGGAGAGGAGAGAGGAGCTCAGTGTATCCTAAGCGTCCATAAGGAGAGAGGAGAGGAGAGAGGAGCTCAGTGTATCCTAAGCGTCCATAGGGAGAGAGGAGAGGAGAGAGGAGCTCAGTGTATCCTAAGCATCCATAAGGAGAGAGGAGAGGAGAGAGGAGCTCAGTGTATCCTAAGCGTGCCCCTCAGCCTCTCAGCCTCTAGCAGCATCTCTAGGTCTCTCCAGGTGAACCTGGTTCAGGTCTCACTATCAGAGCATCAAGAGGAAAGTCTTCAGTCTCCATGAGGGGGCGGAGTCTCCAGGACTGAAGGTGGCGCTGGTTCATAAAAGAGGAGGAGCTTGACACTTGAAGGCTCTGGCTCTAGTTGCACAATCCAGCTCACCATAGAGCCTCTGAATGAGCGTTACCTGGACAACCAGGCATGTATGTGTTGCTTAGGGCCAACTGTACTGTACTGTTGTGTGTGTGTGTGTGTGTGTGTGTGTGTGTGTGTGTGTGTGTGTGTGTGTGTGTGTGTGTGTGTGTGTGTGTGTGTGTGTGTGTGTGTGTGTGTGTGTGTGTGTGTGTGTGTGTGTGTGTGTGTGTGTGTGTGTGAGAAGGAGGAGATCGCCAGAGGAACGCAGCTGGAGGGCGGCCTCCCGTTTCCCCACTGGATCTGCCAGCCGTACTTCAGACCGCTGTGAGTCGCCGCGCTTTGTCGTTTTTTGGGATCGTTTCTCTTTCATCCGTCGGTGGACTTTGCCGTCGAGGGATCGGCCGTCTTCTCCGAAGTCCTCCTAACCTCACTCTGGCCGCTCCGCTCAGGCCGAAGGAGCCGGACGGCGACGGCCCCGCGGCGAAGAAGCCGACGTCCCACAAGAGGGCGCTGGAGGACTCGGACGAGGCGACCGACGCGCTGTCGAAAAACAAGCAGAAGAAGAGATCCCGAAACCCCAACAAGAACTTCTGTGCCGAGCAGAAACGTGAGTCCCGCCCGCCTCGGAGCGCCCGCCTCCTCTGACGCCGCACGCTGACCGCCGTTCCTCTTGTCGCCCCCACAGCCAAGTACATCAAGTGTGAGCAGTGTGAGAACCCAAAGGTGAGTGGGCGGGGCCTCCAGGAGAACATCCGCGGCACGGTGGTTTGATCCCCAGAAGCCGACACGCTTTGTTTTCGCTCCGCAGGGGAATAAATGCGTGTTCGACCTGTGCCGAGCCTGCTGCAAGAAGAAGGCCTACGGGGAGGTGGCCGACTGCCCGGGTCAGTACACGCCCGGAGGAGGCGACGCCGATTGGTTCAGCTCCTCCTGGTCAGTAGAAATAACCCCGACTTCTGGTTTGACAGGCCACGGGTTGAGGTTCAAGACCAGGGCGGAGAGACTGAAAGCTGAGGAGGACGCCGCGAAAGGGAGGCGCCCGGCGGGCGCCAAGGAGGGGGTCGCCAAGGAGGCGGGCGCCAAAGAGGAGGGGGACGCCGCGAATGACGGGGACGCCAAGGAGGGGGACGCCAAAGAGGAGGGGGACACCGCGAAGGACGGGGACGCCAAGGAGGGGGACGTCGCCAAGGAGGGGGACGCCAAAGAGGAGGGGGACGTCGCCAAGGAGGGGGACGCCGCCAAGGACGGGGGCGTCGCCAAGGAGGGGGACGCCGCGAAGGACGGGGACGCCGCGAAGGACGGGGATGCCAAGGAGGGCGTCGCCAAGGAGGGGGACGGCAAAGAGGAGGGGGACGCCGCCAAGGAGGGGGGCGTCGCCAAGGACGGGGGCGTCGCCAAGGACGGAGGCGTCGCCAAGGAGGGGGACGCCGCGAAGGACGGGGATGCCAAGGAGGGCGTCGCCAAGGAGGGGGGCGTCGCCAAGGAGGCCGAGAGGAGCCGCTCTCCTCCGCCCCCCTCAGACCCGAGTCCAGAGCTGCAGGTTTGGTCCAAACCGCCGGCGCCGCTCTGAGGCGACCTCTACGCGCACAAACCGTCCTCGTGTTCCCGCGGCGCTCGCCACGCGTCAGAGGGCCCGCGGCGCTCCGGTCGATGCACTCGGAACATTGTCGTGTCCGGGATGGCGCCGCGGTGACGAGGTCTTTGGAGGATGACCGGGGAAACGATGTGAGCGTGTCCGTGGAGGTCAGACGATTATCGGGCGGGGCGAACAGGAAGAGGCGCCGCTCGGTTTGGACGGACGCCGCTCGGCACGAAACCGTGAAGTCACGCAAACCGGGAAAACCTTCTCGACTCCGTCTGTCATCTTTTACATTTTACGACGTCATTTCACCAAATGTGTTCACGAGGGATCGCATTTCCTGCTCATTATTTTAACCTTTTTTTATTTCTTCAAGTTTGCCTGCGGTGCATTGATGTGTTTGTGCCTTTAAGACGAGACGCGCCGAGGAGGTCGCGGCGGTGCTCGATGTCTGACGCTCTCTTTAAAGGCGCTACCTGTGTAATCGTGCGTGCATCGTTTTTTATTTTAATGCAAAGATGAACAAACCAGAGGGGAACAGCTGGAGCTACGGGGACCGAGTGGAACCTGTTGTGTTTTCAAGAATCTTCGAGTGCAGAACCGAGAAAGAATGTCTGGACAGTGCCAAATTATAATAAAAGGTGTTTAATTGAAAATATTACCAATGGTCAATCACGGTTGCGATACAGAGTATAACTCAGCTGAGGGAGCACGACTCACTGCGTCCACAGACCGCCAAGCAGTTAACTGTCTAACAGAAGTCAAGCTCACTAAATCTAATCCTCAGCTGAGGGCTTCTCACAGGATCACGGCCTACATGCAGCTAACCTGCATGCAGTGCATCTCCTCCGTCATCCAAAGGTCAAAAGCCTCGTCTCTCTGGTCAACATCTGTTTTTATACCTCCCGGGCGTCCCGGCCCCAGGGGAGATATCCACTTCTCATTGGTTAACCTGTCTAGCTAAAACATTAGTCCTGATCCACTCATTGGCTGAGCCGTCTGTCCGTCGGTGTTGAAAGCGTGTCCACGCCTCTTGACACTTGAAGTCATCTGTCCCTCTGCGTCGTTCTGTCCCCTCTCTGAATGGCATCACAGGGGTCCTCAGGACGCCTCTCCGTCTGCTTCCCCCTTCTCTCCCAGCCAGGTGTGAACTTCGGGGGAAGGGATCCGTTGCTGCAATTGATCCGTTTCTTGTCACACAGAAAGATTCATTTTACCAGTTACAGTAATCCATTAAATAATAATCCACAGACATTTACCAAACAATATTGTAAATTATTAAACAATAACACACATTCCATAACAACATGTATGAAGTTATGGTATATCAGTAAATCCTAATTACCTTCGCATTGAAAATGCCGGAAGGTTATGTTTTGATCGCCGTGTATTTATTTATTTATTTATTTGTATGCGTGTTATTCGCAAAACTCAAAAAGTATTGAACCGAATCGCATGCAATTTGGTGGGATGATTGTTTATTATCCGGGGACCAGTTGATGAGATTTTGGGATCGATCGGGTCAAAGGTCAAGGTCAAAGGTCATGAACAGGTCAAAATCTTTCGCAGAACTCAAAGTATTGAACCGAATCGCATGAAATGTGGTGGGATGATTGTTTATTATCCGGGGACCAGTTGATTAGATTTTGGGATCGATCGGGTCAAAGGTCGAGGTCAAAGGTCATGAACAGGTAAAATCTTCTTGAATCACATGGAATTTGGTGGGATGATTGGTTATTATCCGGGGACCATTTGATTAGATTTTGGGATCAATCGGGTCAGAGGTCAAGGTCAAGGTCATGGAAAGGTCAACATCTTTTTTTTACCATAGCACGATACATTTTTGTCCAATTGGCATGCAACTAATGCCAAAATGTTCATAATTCAATGCCCAATCTTGTGATATGCGAAGGTATGCGTTCTACCAAGTGCCCGTTCTAGTTTGCATATTGCTTTCGGAAATTGTCTAATTCAACAAACCTCAGGGGAGAAGCGATAGCTAACGCACCATAATCCCCCTTTGGACGCACAAGAACATGTTTATCCCACGATGGCTTCATGCTACACTTACAGAGGGCCTTGGTCTACGTGACTTTAACGTTCATTCGACTCTTTATTAATTACCAATTAGGATAGCGTGACCTTTCAATTAGCTTCATGCTAGTGGCTATCGCTCAAGCTAATGCACTTAAAGTATCAAAGTAAAAGAACTCATTCTAATATATATATAACTAATATATTGTTATAGATGGATTGTGATTACTGATCCATCAATGCGTAAGTAGCATTTTGCTGTTGGTGGTTGTGGTGGAGCTACTTTGAACTCATAGTGCAGTCTTTCCAACCTTCACACAGTTGAATATTTTAAGTGACTGAATTAGATATATATTAATTAGATATATAATAATTATAGATATATATATATTTAGGTCTTGCAGAGAATGAGAAGATAATTATTATTTGAAGAAAAACTGAACAAAAAGGTAAAAGCTGACTTCAGGAAGCCACGTGCCTCTTATCCACACAACGTTCTCCGTGTTTGTTTTTCTCGAGCAGTTATTGATTACCAGATATGTCTTCTCAAAGGAACATTTCAATTTAAAAAGGGATACGTCTATCTTCAGTGAATGATTTTCTCCTGTTTGGCCCTGAAGGTCAAGAGTGACCATTCACAAGATGTGTGGGTGTGTGTGTGTGTGCTCATTTGTCTTCACACACGGGGTCCAGCTTACTCTCTGCTTCATGTGCACAGCCTACTCTGTGTATTCGTTTGCTCCCTTTCGCAGTTTGTGTGAGCCCACCCCCCAAATCACTGATTTAATCAAGTTGGCTGCAGGATCTCTGTCCGTTGTTCCCCCCCCCCCCCCCCCCACACCTGTAAACACATATGGCCTCAGGTTCAGGGATGCATAAACATTGCCTCACACTATTAGACTGATGAGGTGATGTCATGTGGATGCTGTAATTTCTGAGCGTTGACGATATCTTTGCTTCGTTTTCTCGTGTCAAAATTTAAATAATAACATATGCACAGTTATGACTTTATGAGAGATTGCTACAAAGCCCATGTGCAAAAACCGACACACACACACTCACACACACTCACTCGCACATGTTTTCCACATGTTTTCCAGCAGCTTGCAGCAGCCATTGCGCGACGCCAGTTCTTGACACCATCTACTATTCCACTAATCTGCAGATGGACATTTGCTATAATGCGCCAGCAAAGACAGAAGTGTATTTTAAATATTTTTTAAATGATCTTGGGTTTAAGTGAAAGTTTTAGGGAGTGATTTAGGCTTATTTGTGTTCTTGCCAAGAGTTAGATGAGAAGATTGATATGTCACTCTTATATGTGTACAATAAATAGAAATATATACCCAGTTAGCATATAGCTTAGCTTGAAGATTTGAAACGTGGAAAAGAAACAGTTAAATTAGTTTGATCCACCAGGCGTATGAACATAGCCAAGTACTGGATGTACTAATAATGACACAAGAATATCATTATTGTTGTTGTCATCCTCGTGTTGTGTCAACGGCGCTCTGACTATTTTTCCTAAAGTCCTGTAGGATTGTTGGGTAACACTTAATTTGAACCCTCCCAATTCAACATTTATTTAAGTTCTGAATATTTTTTGTGACATAACTTCTCCTTTTTTTCACTGTTGAATAGAACAAAATATGTCAATAATTACAACTCTTATGAAGCATTATGAAGCGTCAGCGATGGTGCATACAAAATGAAAACGTGATCATTCAGTACACAGGGTGTCCGCGGGTCCTTAAAAAGTCTTAAATTGCTTTTCCTAAAAATAAGGCCTTAAAAAGTCTTAAATTGTCTTAAATTCAGATTGGATTGGTCTTAAATTTTTTGGGTGTCATGTCCAGGGGTTTTCCTGGGTCAAAATGGGTCTTCGGTGCTCCCAAAAAATATGTTGGCGCGCTGCGCGCGCACCGTCTATTTATGCTGGTCAGGCTGTTGAGTGATCAGCAGCTGTCCGCTCGGTCCATTCGCGCACCTCACAGTTGCGTATTGATCAGACAAGAAGACACGCTTATCAACTCCAGTGTTTCCCCTATAACAGGGTGAAATCCCCCCCCCGCAAACAATTCTCGGCTCGCGCGACAGAGCGATGTGCGCGCCGGCATCGAAGCTGCCGTGATGCGCGCACACGGGTGAGCACCGCGTATTCGGTCCTATCAATCCCCTACAACGTGAAGCATCGGCTACTTTAGAAAACATGGCAGGATGCAAGTTCAACAACGGCTTGAAAAGAACGAGTGTTTCTGGTCACGGTGGGTGAAATGCTTCTGAATCTGCGTTATGTGTCGCGAGACTTTCCAGCGGTGGAATCTCACGTGCAGAGCAAGAAGCACAGAGACTAGCGAAGGCCGCCAGCAGCCCGCGGGGCTAGCTGCTGCTCCGCCGCGAGCTGCTGCTCCGCCGCCCGCAACGACGTCAACTACAACGCTGGAGGTCACCGGAGGAAATCCAGCGCCTTGCAACAAAGAGCTCATCACCGAAGACCAACGCTGCAGTGCGTTCTTCATTCTGTTCCACGAGACTCTGGACCAGACCACCGCGAGCAGACAGCTGGACTTCATGTGCGCTATTGGTGAAATGACCACGTCCAGTCAGGATCCTGTGGAGCTCATGGGCCATGACACCGCCCAGGACCTACTTCAGCACCTCAAAGTAAGTCTAACATAAATATATGTATTAACTATCCTCTTGTATATGAGTATGTGTTTCATATAGTTAAGCTTTACTCATGTGTCAAGTTAATAACAGCTATGCATAGGCGCACTACACATTAATTAGACTAATTACAAATAGTTTTAGAATGGTAGTAAGTAGAGTGGTGTTTACCTGTCAATATGTCTACATAGTGTTCAATAGGCTCAAGGGATGGCTCACGTTGCTTAATTTGTAAAAATAGTATTCATTCCTATTGATCCAGTCTGACATTAATCTGAAGTGGTGGTGTCATAAGAGATGTGGTGACTGTTGTTTGGCTAATGTCTGCCTTTTTTCTTTCTTTTTTTCCAGGAGAATGGACCAAATGTCAACTGGAAGTTTTTATATTAATACAGTTTGAAAAGGATTGTTTTCCTAGTATATTCACAAAAGCTCAGGAGTAGACATGAACCTGTGCACAAACATCCATCACATAGAGACATGAGAACTCTCACTCACTCACCCACACACACATACATTCTATTATGTAAATGAATCTGCATTTTAAAAGCAGCTGGAAATGTTATTTGTTATTTTATGGATTTTTTTTGTTCAAAAGGAACTATGTTGCATGTATTTTTTAAATATATTTACTTAATTTTAGAGACATTTGTTCATGGGACTTAAATGTTCTGAAAATGTATTAATAAATATAATTTACAACAGCAATGACATTTGTGTTATCCTTTTGCATTACACCATACTGTTCATTTTGAACAGACATCAGTGTTTACTTTGAATTAATTAATTTAGATTAATGTATATTTCCATCGTAAATTAGGTCTTAAATTTTATTTAGACGTGGTCTTAAAAAGTCTTAAAAAGTCTTAAATTTCACTGGTTTATTCCTGTAGACACCCTGAGTACACAAGTGGACAAATCCATACAGTGTGTTATAAAGCATTCATTAACACTTTAAATTAATAATTTAAATACAAACCCAAGTCAAAATGTCACCATTACATACCTGCCTTGGTTCACGCATTCGTTACTTCGAGACTGGATTACTGCAACTCCTTATTATCAGGCTGCTCTATAAGTCTCTTAAGTCAACTCCTTATTATCAGGCTGCTCTATAAGTCTCTTAGGTCAACTCCTTATCAGGCTGCTCTATAAGTCTCTTAAGTCAACTCCTTATTATCAGGCTGCTCTATAAGTCTCTTAGGTCAACTCCTTATTATCAGGCTGCTCTATAAGTCTTAGGTCAACTCCTTATTATCAGGCTGCTCTATAAGTCTCTTAGGTCAACTCCTTATTATCAGGCTGCTCTATAAGTCTCTTAAGTCAACTCCTTATTATCAGGCTGCTCTAATAAGTCTTAGGTCAACTCCTTATTATCAGGCTGCTCTATAAGTCTCTATAGTCAACTCCTTATTATCAGGCTGCTCTATAAGTCTCTTAGGTCAACTCCTTATTATCAGACTGCTCTATAAGTCTCTTAGGTCAACTCCTTATTATCAGGCTGCTCTATAAGTCTCTTAGGTCAACTCCTTATTATCAGGCTGCTCTATAAGTCTCGTAAGTCAACTCCTTATTATCAGGCTGCTCTATAAGTCTCTTAGGCCAACTCCTTATTATCAGGCTGCTCTATAAGTCTCTATAGTCAACTCCTTATCAGGCTGCTCTATAAGTCTCTTAGGTCAACTCCTTATTATCAGACTGCTCTATAAGTCTCTTAGGTCAACTCCTTATTATCAGGCTGCTCTATAAGTCTCTTAGGTCAACTCCTTATTATCAGGCTGCTCTATAAGTCTCTTAAGTCAACTACTTATTATCAGGCTGCTCTATAAGTCTCTTAGGTCAACTCCTTATTATCAGGCTGCTCTAATAAGTCTTAGGTCAACTCCTTATTATCAGGCTGCTCTATAAGTCTCTTAGGTCAACTCCTTATTATCAGGCTGCTCTAATAAGTCTTAGGTCAACTCCTTATTATCAGGCTGCTCTATAAGTCTCTGAGGTCAACTCCTTATGATCAGGCTGCTCTAATAAGTCTCTTAGGTCCCTCCAGTTGATCCAGAATGCTGCAGCTCGTGTTCTCACTAAAACTAAGAAAAGAGATCACATCACTCCTGCACTAGCTGCTCTGCACTGGCTCCCCGTAAAATCAAGAATCACTTTTAAAATTCTTCTCTTAACGTACAAAGCCTTGATTGGTGATGCACCATCATATCTTAAGGAGCTTGTAGTACCATATTGCCCCACTAGAGAGCTACGCTCACTAAATGCGGGACTACTTGTAGTTCCTAGAGTCTTAAAAAGTAGAATGGGAGCCAGAGCCTTGTTATCAAGCTCCTCTTTTATGGAACCAGCTTCCAATTTCAGTCCGGGAGGCAGACACAGTCACCTCGTTTAAGAGTCGACTTAAGACTTTCCTCTTTGACAGAGCTTATAGTTAGGGCTGAATCAGGTTCACCTGGTCCAGCCTCTTGAAATGCTGCTATAGGCTTATAGCTGCTGGGGACGTTTAGGATGCACTGAGCACCTATCTCCTCTTTTCTCTCCTTAAGGATGAATTTTCATCTCTCAATCACACGTTACTAACTCTGCTTTCTCCCCGGAGTCCTTTTGACTTCACGTCTCATGGGGTCATCGGACCCTATGAGACGGCATAGATCCTATCTGCTGATGGATCATCGAGGTCTGGGTCGTGGAATTCCTGCTACCGACCACGCCACTGCCCTGTTGAGACTCCGCCCACTGTTGAGACTCCGCCCACTCCTCCTCTCTACCGCCATGTGCCTGATGGATTGTGGAGGTCTCCATCGTGGTATATGCCGACTATGAACTATTCATCCACTCTGTCATATTTATTGAATGTATTTTAACTCTAAATCTGTCCTTCTGTACACATTACATCTATTGCATCTGTCCATCCTGGAGAGGGATCCTCCTCTGTTGCTCTCCTGAAGGTTTCTTCCTTTTTTTCCCCCTGAAGGGTTATTTGGGAGTTTTTCCTGATCCGATGTGAGGTCAAAGGTCAGGGATGTCTATGTGTACAGATTGTAAAGCACTCCGAAACAAATTTGTAATTTGTGAAATTGGGCTATACAAATAAACTGAATTGAATTGAATTGCCTTAAAAGCCCAAAATAATCAATAACTATAAAAAATATTGATATCACAAAATACTGTAATGAGCTATGTGTATCAGTGGCGGCTGGTAATTTTTTTTTAGGGGGGGGCGCAGTTTAAATAGCACTCAACAATGAGAAGAAAAGAGGTTTTGAGTAGAATATTGTAAAAAACAAAGCTTTATTTCAAGAACACAGCGTGCTCAACACGGTCCAATAACAACTATCAACACACTGTAACTTTGGGCATGAGAGGTTCAGAGCAGCTTTAAGGAACATTGGGTTGGGTTTCAGAGGTTTGCAAAATAAAAGAGTTTCACCCTCACATGAAAGAGGTTCAGAATAGAGTCAGAAAGAGATCACATGTTACGTTGGGGACAGAGTAGAGCCACTACTGTAAAGACAAGTAGCCTCCTCTCTTTAAAGTGGTCAAACTTCTCCATAACTCTCTGGTTAAAGTCAATCATGTCTGTAACCAGCCTGTTTCCATTATTCTGGAGGGAATGTGTCTGTTTTTCAGAACTTCTTCGTTGTGTTTTCGATGCCAGTTCGGTCTCCTTCTGCTGACTGTAAACAGGGTTAGCTTCAGGCTGTTAGCTAGTTAGCTCCATGCTCTTAGCTAGATAACTGAGGCAAGATTCGTGCTTTCCACTTGTCTGCAGCTCTTTAGATCCCTCCCCCCGTTGTAGTCCAGAGAGTTTCAGTCCCAGGACTTTGGAACAACAGACAGGAGAAACTAAACAGCATTACTCACTGAGCCTCCAGCTGACAGCTCCGTTAGCTACCTGCTCCTGTAGCTCCGTGGAGCTCTCTGGCTGAGGGAACGATACGTCTCTGATCTGCCGAATAGTCCAATCACGTGAAATAATAAAACGATGTCATTGGCCAACGGGCGCACATTTTTGTGCCCCAAGATTCACGTTTCATCCGCCAATGAGAAGCCGTCCTTGCCGAAACGACTGAAATGTTTGCTCGCTCCCGTACACACACGTTGGGCCGGTGTCCCGGAAAAGGGGAGGGGCTTCTCTCCGTGATAATGGCGATATATTATATTTTTTCACATTAACTTAAGTGGTTGTTGACAGGCTGACGGTCTCCCACACACATTTAGCGCATCAACACGGTATATTTACTATTTAAATGATTTGGCATATAATGTTTTTTGACAGGATTTTTTTTTCCATCTCAATTTTAAGAGGTGCGGCGCCCTAGCGCCCCCTATGGACGCACCGCCACTGGGCGCACGGCCCCGTCGGCTCTGCACCGCTCGTTCTCGTCTCCTAGGAAACCGCCCCCCAGCGCCCCTCCTTCTCGCCCCCCGAGGGCCCGGCCACGCTCTCCTGCCACCTGCCGGCCTACATGACCACGGAGCACGCTCAGTCGTGGCCGTCCATCAACGTGAGTAGGAAATCTACATGTTCAGTTTCAGCTGATTGAACAGAGTGGCGGACATTTAAAATAACAAAGTTGAGCCCTGAATCTTTAGAAAACTGTAGTTTTAATTTATTATTTAAAACTGTGTTAATGTGCCTTTTTGGCCAATCGGGGCAGAGCGTTCTCGACACGACACTAACATGACATCATTATATCATCTTATGAATGTTTAACGACTGAAACACAGAGTGGCAACCATTTTTTAAAAGTTGAGCCCTATATATTTAGAAAACATGTCGGACTAAACGTTTTTAGTTTTTAATTAAAGCTGCGTTAATGAGCCTTTTTCGGCCAATCAGAGCAGAGCGATCTCGACACACTGACGTAACATCACACGTTTGATCCACGACTGGACTTTTAATGCTAAAGTGAACTTTGATACAAAATACAGTTTCAGCCTTTTGATGAAGCGGAAGCCAAACACGCTTGTAGCGGCCATTTGTCGTCTGAAATCAAACAAAAATATAAATCAAACCGCCACTGATGCACTGTGGGTTTCGGTGTTGACGCATGCAAAAGAAAGTACTGTCCATTTCCGCCTGTTAGTATTCTGATAATTTATTTCTTAAACCAAAAAATAAAGAACAAACAAAATGTTGACATTTCCTCTCCGTGCTGTGGTAAAAAACCATTGGCCACCCTGGTGCATGCTGGTCCTGTGCCACCTCTACATATAACCACAGGTGCCCAGTGTTACCCAATCAGTGAACCCACAACTAAATTAAACTAAACTACAACTATCATAAGAAACAACTAACATATCAAAATATAACCTAAATAAGCAACAAACAATCAATATTACTTTCCAATAAAACCTAAATACAAATGTCAAATTAAATAGCTCCAAACACGCTGCTTCACAAGGATCCGTTGAGATAACGGGACACATCCACGTCCTCTGATGTCCTTTAAAGTGATGACTGATGATTTGTGCCTGTAGTTGTGGATGGAGTCAGAGGAGAGCGCCGCCCGGAGCTGCCCTCTGTGTCAGCTGACCTTCCCGACCGGTTACCCTGACGACGCCCTCATCAAACACATCGACTCCCACTTGGAGAACAGCAAGATATGATTTGTATTCTATATATTTTCTAAATCAAGACTTTTTACACCCGTGAGGGCGTGATGGTTTCTACCCCGGAGCGGTTCGATGAGCCCGCATGCTTCCTCTTCCCGTGGAACCGTCTCCTGGGAGCCAGGGGGACACATGCCTTGCTCAAAGGGGGCACTTCCCTCCCGATGTGGCATCCAACCAGCAACCTTCAGGTTAACAGATTTGTTTTTCTACCCTCCGGGCTCCAAGACATCATTTGATCGACAAGTTATGGATCTGTTTACTGATGTTCTCCCAAAGCCCCTCATCCACGGTTCTACGACACCTGGACATGGACCGGTGTGACCAGGTGGAAGGAACACACCTGTGTCTCATGGACACACACACACACACACACCAGGAGACACGGGCAAAGTGAGGAGCACCTGGCGTTGGCTTGTGGAGAATCCAAACTATTAAAAACATTTCTGGATCTGCAATAAAATGGCAAAAATGTCGTTGCCTACAGACTCGTGTTTGGATGTGATGACAACATGAACACTCTAGAGTTCGGAGGTCATTTGAGGTCACCTGGGTCGGCCTGCTGGACCCCGGATGGGCAGGCTGATGACGGACGGGTGTTCAGAAGAAGTGGACGTAGTCATGGTGATGCCACCCAGTAGTTGGTGGACTGGTGTTTTGGAAGCCTGGAAGTTTGGCAATTTCGCCGTCGCTATCTTGGATTACAGCCAATGATGTCATTTAGTTTGACCATATTTGGAATGCGGAGCAGTGACAGAGAAACGCCGTATACGGTTAGGTTAGCCCCGCCCCTAAAGCGTCCCCTGCTTTACGGTCTGCGTGACTCTAAATGACCACAATGTACTAAATGATGACATCATGCTGTATAGAAGAAGACTTGAAACTAGAGACTGAGACATAAACTCATGTTTACAATGTTTACTGAGGGAATACATCAAGAGAGAAGTAGAGTCACTATATAGACTTCTATACAACCAGAGGAGTCGCCCCCTGGTGGTCAGGAGAGAGAATGCAGGTTTAATGGGTGCATGAACTTCTATACTGGTGGTCAGGAGAGAGAATGCAGATTTCACATCGCTTCACTCAGAACTGTGTAACTCTGTAACGTAAGAACAATAACATCAGCAAGGTCATTGTTTGTTAGTTGTTTCAATAGTTGCGACTCTCGCTGCCACCTTTCCACTTTGGCCTTTGACCTTTGACCTCGCAGTTACGAACATGGAGGTGGTCGAGGAGCAAAGCTCCACATCACCGCGCTGCTGAGCGTGTTGCAGGACCTCGGGAAGACCAGAACCAGGACTACATGGGGCGGACTGTCGCACCATGCTGCAGTAAAATGAGATGTTTTCTCAACACTCTGGCGTTTGGAGCAGTTCATCTTTTGTCCACAGGGGCCGCCAAAACCCACACGATGAAAGTTCCTCATAGTAGCTTTAATGAAAAAATAAAGCAAAAGCAAAAAAAGCACCTAGTGCCATATTTTGGATTGGTAAAGAAAGTGCCTTGGTTTCATCACAACCTTTATTTTGAAAAGGCAGAGGTCTATGGAAAGCATTTGAGTTGGGAAAAAAGAAGTATATACCCGCTTTATTATGAAATGTTCTTTTCCACATAATTGTAACTTTTGATTTTTTGATTGACTTATTATTTCGTAATTATGGCAATACTTTGTACATTCAGATATCTCATATCCATTTATTGATATCAAGATTTCTTTCATTATCATTTGCAATTATTTTTGCCCTCATTATTATGATAAATTCTCTCATAATCATGAGAAATGTGATGACTAATTGTGAGAAAATGTAACTTCTTTTCTGGTAATTAATGATGTGACAGTATCACATAATTATGAGAACACATTGTCAGTTTCACTCTTATAATTATGAGATAGTGGCTTTAGTTGTAGGAAAAGTAGACTTAGACTTTATAAGTCTGATTTAGTTTCTAATTATACATTTTGGAATTCTATTTTGGAAACTATTAATGTTATCTTTGAATTATCCAGTAATTATGACTTAGTTGTCTGTATAATAATATTTTATAATAGTGATGTAGTAACTTCTAATAATCACTAAACACAGTTATGGGGAAATTCTGACATGCAAAGAAAGATTATACTTTATACATAATTAGATAACTCTGATGTTTATCCAATAGAATTCATAATTCTGGTTATTTCAATTTACATTTACGAGTCTCATTTTTAAATAAATATTCCTCAGATTTAGTAAATGTTTGGCATCTCTCATAATGAATTAGAAAAATAAGCAACTAAGCCATAATTATTTAAAAAACTAAATATATTATATTGGACGTCACAATTAGATTTTGTTTTGTATTCATGAGAAACTGTTCATGACTTAGTTGTTATTGTTTTTAGGATAAAAGCCAAACGCATTGAGCAAAAAAAGATACAAATGAAGGAAGATAATTTTATATTAATCCATCAATAATAATCTTCATAATAAGTATACAGGGCTCCTGAGACACGAGGGGTTCTATACATGTGGCTCTTCTTCAGATGGATTTACAGAATACTAAATACGAATGGTCAAGTGGTCGCTGCCTTGCTCGAGGGTACACACACACACACACACACATACACACACACACACACGTCTGTGGGAGGAAATTGTTTACTCCAGAAAAAGACAATATTTCAAGCCAAAGGTTTATTTTCAGGTTTTATTCACGGAGCTTTCAACACATTTTATTATGATGTTATTATGATGTTATTATTTTGTTATTTGTGGCTCGATAGTTGATTTAATAATTTTTGAGATTCTTTGGCGCCTTCATTAAAACGGAGATTGTTACGGAGTTGCCTTTTTCCGATTCCCTCAAAGGCCGCATCTGAATCAGACTAAAGCTAAATGCTAACATCAGCATGCTAACATATGCTCTTAACAACTCTTTCTTCCAATCACCTCCATCATACGCTCATATTTAGTAACAATCGTTGTGTTTTCTTTTCCTTTGAAAGAGACCCTTACATCTACAGATGATGTCTTTACATTTTTCTACGGTAGCCCAGAACGGACAAACCAGACGACGTGTCCAGAGACTCCCAGTTCCACTAAACCAGGAATAACTCACCTTTGTCGGTGCTTGAGCGCGTACTGTACGTTTGTGTATCTGGAGTTCTGGAGTTTGATTTGTGGGCGGTCCAGATCAGAAAACATGTGATTCAACCAGCCAATCAGATGAGTCTCCTCCTTCCTGTGTCACATGCTAGCTCATTAGAATACACTGTCTCCGCCCACGGCTGGAGAACTACCTTTGCAAAGGTGTGCCATATTTTTGTCTTTTTTTTTTTTTGCATACAAAAAATGACTTGTTAACTAACTAGAAACTAGAATACAAGTATAACCTAAAAACAATGGAGACCTGTTTGAATGCCTCAAGGTGGCGGGAAAAAGAGGGATAACAACATCTGGAGAGGACGACATGTGAAGCGGGACGCTCGCGGCCCACTGGGGTACAACAGGGAACATCATCCCTCTACTGATACACGGTACATGGTACGACAGGACAAATAAAGGTTTGGGCTATAACATGAATGTAGTCAAAATGTTTGAATCTTTGACATTTGAACGTCTCTGTAAAGTTGTGTCATAACGCGGATTTCCTTACGTCAGTAGGAGGCGCGATGACTACGTGAACATGTGTTCATGCAAATGTGATGAGGACAGGACCAGCTTCATGCACGAGACATCCTGGGAGGGTTGTACGATAAACCTTGGAGTTGCAACTACTTTCTCCAAAAAGTAAAACACACACAATGTGTGCAATGAGGTGACCTTAAATCAAAGTGTGTTGCGTGTCATCATCACTCTGATGGGAACACATGTCGTAATAATAGTAAAACTAGTAATCATTTTTCTCTATTATTTTTCTTTATTTTATATTAATTTTCTGATTTATTTGATTATAATAATTTAGGATAGGAATATTTAAGCATTTTTTTCTTCTACCTTTACCTTTTCTGTCTTTCTGTTTTTTATATTATATAAAATAATAGTGTCTTGTATTGCAATGATTTACTCAATAAAATACACAACAATAATCATGCAGCTCAGTTCAAATTTGAGGTATAATCATTTTCAAATAAAGACCTTTTCTTTTCCAAAGAAATACTTTATATGTACTTCTTTTTATTATTGATAATTGTTCAACCAAAACTTTAATATTGTAATTTTTTTTTAAAAGGAGCACATTTGTGAAAACTGTAAAAGTAGCTTGGCTTCTGTAATTTTACATAGACTTTTGTTAATTGATGGCTATTTTGGATAATTATGTAATATATGATATTTTAGCATTGGTAAACATTTTTTACCTTCGCATTGAAAATGCGGAAGGTTATGTTTTGATCGCCGTGTATTTATTTATTTATTTATTTATTTGTATGCGTGTTATTCGCAGAACTCAAAAAGTATTGAACCGAATCGCATGAAATTTGGTGGGATGATTGGTTATTATCCGGGGACCAGTTGATTAGATTTTGGGATCGATCAGGTCAAAGGTCAAGGTCAAAGGTCATGAACAGGTCAAATATTCTTGAATCAGATGGAATTTGGTGGGATGATTGGTTATTATCCGGGGACCATTTGATTAGATTTTGGGATCAATCGGGTCAAAGGTCAAGGTCATGGAAAGGTCACCATCTTTTTTTTACCATAGCACGATACATTTTTGTCCAATTGGCATGCAACTAATGCCAAAATGTTCATAATTCAATGCCCAATCTTGTGATATGCGAAGGTATGCGCTCTACCGAGTGCCCGTTCTAGTTCTGTATGGATTAATTGTCAAATGAAAATATGTGAAAGATTGGAAAGATATGTTATTTTAAAGCTTATTTTAATTTATAGCTATCAGAAAAATTGTGTCAAACTACAATGCTTGACAATGTGCATTTGCACGTGCACTAACATGCACACTCAAGGAATTATGCAAATGTATATAAAGGAATGAGAAATACCTTGAAAATGAATTAAAATAATAAAATAATCAATAAAACTGCCCCAGACCACTAGAGAACCACTGGCCCAGACCAGTAGAGAGCCACTGCCCCAGACCAGTGGAGAACCACGGCCCTAGATAAGTGAAGAACCACTGCCCCAAATCAGTTGAGAACCACTGCCCTAGACCAGTGGAGAACCACTGCCCTAGATCAGTGGAGAACCACTGCCACAGATCAGTGGAGAACCACTGCCCAAGACCAGTGGAGAACCACTGCAACTGACCAGTGGAGAACCACTGCCCAAGACCAGTGTAGAACCATTGCCACTGGAGAACCACTTCCCAAAACCAGTGGAGAACCACTGCTCCAGAGCAGTGGAGAACCACTACCCAAGACCAGTGGAGAACCACGGCCCTAGATAAGTGAAGAACCACTGCCCCAAATCAGTTGAGAACCACTGCCACAGATCAGTGGAGAACCACTGCCCAAGACCAGTGGAGATCCACTGCCCAAGACTAGTGGAGAACCACTGCAACTGACCAGTGGAGAACCATTGCCCAAGACCAATGTAGGACCACTGCCCAAGACCAGTGGAGAACCACTGACACAGATCAGTGGAGAACCACTGCCCAAGACCAGTGGAGAACCACTGCCCCGGACCAGTGGAGAACCACTGCCCTAGATCAGTGGAGAACCACTGCCACAGATCAGTGGAGAACCACTGCCCAAGACCAGTGGAGAACCACTGTCCTAGATCAATGGAGAACCACTGCCCAAGACCAGTGGAGAACCACTGTCCTAGATCAATGGAGAACCACTGCCCAAGACCAGTGGAGAACCACTTCACAAGACCAGTGGAGAACCACTGCAACTGACCAGTGGAGAACCACTACCCCGGACCAGTGGAGAACCACTTCCCAAGACCAGTGGAGAACCACTGTCCTAGATCAATGGAGAACCACTGCCCGAGACCAGTGGAGAACCACTGCCCAAGAGCAGTGGAGAACCACTTCCCCAGAAAAGTAGAGGACCATTGCTCTAGATCAGTGGAGAACCACTGCAACTGACCAGTGGAGAACCACTACCCCGGACCAGTGGAGAACCACTTCCCAAGACCAGTGGAGAACCACTTCCCAAGACCAGTGGAGAACCACTTCCCAAGACCAGTGGAGAACCACTACTTCAGAGCAGTGGAGAACCACTGCCCCAGATCAGTGGAGAACCACTTCCCAAGACCAGTGGAGAACCACTGCCCTAGATCAATGGAGAACCACTGCCCGAGACCAGTGGAGAACCACTGCCCAAGAGCAGTGGAGAACCACTTCCCCAGAAAAGTAGAGGACCATTGCTCTAGATCAGTGGAGAACCACTGCAACTGACCAGTGGAGAACCACTACCCCGGACCAGTGGAGAACCACTTCCCAAGACCAGTGGAGAACCACTTCCCAAGACCAGTGGAGAACCACTTCCCAAGACCAGTGGAGAACCACTACTTCAGAGCAGTGGAGAACCACTGCCCCAGATCAGTGGAGAACCACTTCCCAAGACCAGTGGAGAACCACTGCCCTAGATCAGTGGAGAACCACTGCCACAGATCAGTGGAGAACCACTGCCCAAGACCAGTGGAGAACCACTGTCCTAGATCAATGGAGAACCACTGCCCAAGACCAGTGGAGAACCACTGTCCTAGATCAATGGAGAACCACTGCCCGAGACCAGTGGAGAACCACTGCCCAAGACCAGTGGAGAACCACTTCACAAGACCAGTGGAGAACCACTGCAACTGACCAGTGGAGAACCACTGCAACTGACCAGTGGAGAACCACTACCCCGGACCAGTGGAGAACCACTTCCCAAGACCAGTGGAGAACCACTACTTCAGAGCAGTGGATAACCACTGCCCCAGATCAGTGGAGAACCAGTGCCCAAGACCAGTGGAGAACTACTGTCCCAGAGAAGTGGAGAACCACTTCCCAAGACCAGTGGAGAACCACTGTCCTAGATCAATGGAGAACCACTGTCCTAGATCAATGGAGAACCACTTCCCAAGACCAGTGGAGAACCACTGCCCGAGACCAGTGGAGAACCACTGCCCAAGAGCAGTGGAGAATCGCCGCCCAAGACCAGTGGAGAACCACTTCCCCAGAAAAGTAGAGGACCATTGCTCTAGATCAGTGGAGAACCACTTCCCAAGACCAGTGGAGAACCACTTCCCAAGACCAGTGGAGAACCACTGCTCCAGAGCAGTGGAGAACCAATTCCCAAGACCAATGGAGAACCACTACCCCGGACCAGTGGAGAACCACTTCCCAAAACCAGTGGAGAATGACTGCTCCAGAGCAGTGGAGAACCACTACCCAAGACCAGTGGAAAACCACTTCCCAAGACCAGTAGAGAACCACTGCCCAAGACCAGTGGAGAACCACTTCCCCAAACCAGTGGAGAACCATTGCTCCAGAGCAGTGGAGAACCACTACCCAAGACCAGTGGAAAACCACTGCCCAAGACCAGGAGAGAACCAATGCCCAAGACCAGTGGAGAACCACTGCCCTAGATCAGTGGAAAACCACTGCCCCGGAGCAGTGGATAACCATTGCCCAAGACCAGTGGAGAACCACTTCCCAAGACCAGTGGAGAACCACTTCCCAAGACCAGTGGAGAACCACTGTCCTAGATCAATGGAGAACCACTACCCGAGACCAGTGGAGAACCACTGCCCAAGAGCAGTGGAGAACCACTGCCCAAGACCAGTGGAGAACCACCTCCCTGGAAAAGTAGAGGACCATTGCTCTAGGTCAGTGGAGCAACCACCGCCATTGACCAGTGGTTCTCCACTGCCCCAGACCAGTGGAGAACCACTGCCCCCAATCAGTTTCCACTGCCCAAGACCATTGGAAATGTTATTAAATTAATTATATTTATTATAACCCACATTAATGTATCAAAGATCAAACGCACGTTGTTACATTTACTTTGTTCAAAGCTGTTTTTGCCACAATTGAGAAGGTGCCCCTGACCTCCAGTGGAGAACCGCCTCTGCTGAAAGGAGAACTACTGCCCCAGATCAGTGGATGTAAGCTGCTAACACCTGTGGAGAACTGCTGGTCTCGACCAGTGGAGAACCGCTGCCCTGGAGCAGTGGAGAACCGCTGCCCTAGATCAGTGGAGAACCGCTGCCCTGGACCAGTGGAGAACCACTGCCCTAGATCAGTGGAGAACCACTGCCCTAGACCAGTGGAGAATCTCTGCCCTAGATCAGTGGAGAACTGCTGCCCTAGATCAGTGGAGAACCGCTGCCCTAGACCAGTGGAGAACCGCTGCCCTAGATCAGTGGAGAACCACTGCCCTAGACCAGTGGAGAACCGCTGCCCTAGATCAGTGGAGAACCATTGCCCTAGATCAGTGGAGAACCGCTGCCCTAGATCAGTGGAGAACCGCTGCCTTAGACCACACCTGTCACATGTTCTTAGCAGCTCACAATGATTTGTTGAGTTTTGTTCCTTCTCAACTTTGACAAATAAGCGTTGAACAAATGTATTGTCATAATGTGCGTTTGGTCTTTAGAATATTAATGTGGGTTAATTAATGAGTTAAGTTGCTACTTACCTGCAAATTCATGAGGGGTGAAAAAGGTGACCCCCCCCCCCCCATGTCACCCTTTTCACTCCCCATGAGTTTGCAGGTAGCATAACTCCCCCCTAAAGGCTCAGGAACGTCAAGGCCACCTGGACCTTTAGGTTCCTGTGCCTTTAGGTTCCTGGGTCTCATGAGGGGTGAAAAAGGTGACCCCCCCCCCCCCATGTCACCCTTTTCACTCCCCATGAGTTTGCAGGTAAGTAGCAACTGCCCCCCGCACCCCCTAAAGGCTCAGGAACGTCAAGGCCACCTGGACCTTTAGGTTCCTGGGTCTCATGAGGGGTGAAAAAGGTGACCCCCCCCCCCCCCATGTCATCCTTTTCACTCCCCATGAGTTTGCAGGTACAACTTTTTTTTTTTTTTTTTTTTTTTTAAAGTAGCAACTCCCCCCCGCCCCCCCTAAAGGCTCAGGAACGTCAAGGCCACCTGGACCTTTAGGTTCCTGGGTCTCATGAGGGGTGAAAAAGGTGACCCCCATGGAAAGTACCTGGATCTCTTGATCCCATGAGTTTTATTTAGTAGCAACCCCCCTAAAGGCTCATGAACATCAAGGCCACCTGGGCCTTGAGGTTCCTGGATCTCATGAGGGTGAAAAGGTGATCATGGAAATACCTGGACTCTTGATCCAGGTCAACATTTGTTTTTCATGTCCACCTTTTTTTCTGAGGTTTTATCTTCAGAAGCGAAGGTGATCCTTTTTTTCGGACTCTTGGGCTAACAGAGAAACTTTCAACCTTTGCTCTGGGATTTCTTCAGAGATCATGTTTACCTCAGAAGAAATGTGGAAGGTTTTCTGTTCTTCGTCACCGGGTGGACATCACCGGGATGTCTCTGGAAGTCATTGTTACCACAGTTTTGACGTTGAAGAAGTGTCTTTTCTTTATCACGGGAGGACTTCTCGGGGTTTATTATGCTGTGCGGGAAAACTTCCTCCGAAGTCATTCTCACCACAGTCGTAACCTCGGGAGTCGTCTCCATATGATTCATTCCAGCGGAGGAGATCTCTGGGATAATTTTGCTATCTTGCAAAGTCTCTCCGGAAGCCATCTTTACAAACGTGGTAACCATGAAGGATTTTCTCTTCTTGGTCACAGGGGAGGACATCTCTGGGACTATGTTGCTGTCTTGCTGATGTTCTCCGGAAATCATATTTACCACAGTGGTAACTTCAGAGATTTTTCTCTTCTTTGTTGCTGAAGAGAAAATATCTCCAGAAAACGATACGTTGGTGGTAAATTGGATGATTTCTCTTCTTGATCACAGGGGAAGACATCTCTGTGATTGTGTGAGCTTTCGTGTAAATGATGTGGCTTATTCAAGGGTAATGGTCCGATAAATCCTGGAAAGTGTGAAACGCCAGCAGTTACCAACTGTCCCTATTCATAGACTTTTGAGCGCGAGCTGTGACGTCACTGACCAAACACCTTTGATCAGTGACGTCAAAAGCGCTCTGATCAGTGACGCCCAGAAGCTTAGAAAGTCACTGACGCGTCGCACAATCTTGAAGCGTCGCACAATATTGACACGTTCAAAATACCCGGATGTGACTTGTTATCCCAGAATGCATTTCACCAGCAACCGAAAACAATGGCGGAGGAGAAAATAAACAACTGGCAGTTGACTTTCTAAATACTACTGTTGTTGAGTCACGGAATGTAATGTTAGGATGTTTTCAGGCAGGAAGTTCGTGGTTTAGAAATCAAATCTGTGGTCGGTTTGATTTGATTCAGTCTAATAAAGATCTGCGCCGTAGATTTGAGGCTCTGCTGCTCAGCGAGCTCCGGAGCGCCGGGCGGTCAGCGCGCCGTGTGCCCGCCGACAGCAGCCTGATGTCGGCCTGATGTCGGCAGGACTTTTTAAAATGCTCCGCTGGCTCTGACCTCTCCGTAGCGGTTAAACATGAGATATAATTCGGTTTGGAGGATCTAACGAGCACAAAGAGTTTATTATTTATTCACAGACAACGTTACATCAGTTTGACTGAGGGTTACGATTCATAACTTATTGTTTTAATCAAACTTTAACGTTGAACTCATGATGTCTTTTTACTTTTGACCGAATTGTTTGCAATTACATGTGTCATATAACTATCTATACATAACATCGTCGGCAGAGACGAGGCCGGCGGCTGCAGAGTTGTCAGAGAACTTTTGCAGGTAGACGTTGTCAGAGTTGTGCTTGAAGTCCGAGGCGGAGATGGTGAAGAGGAACGGAGCCAGAACGGTTCCCTGTGGAGCCCCCGTGCTGCAGGAGACCCGGTCTGACTCACACCCCGTATCCTCACATACTGTGGACGGTTGGTGAGGTGGTCCAGGATCCATGCACTGAGGTGGTGGTCCACCCCGGTCTGGTGGTGGTCCAGACTGGTCGTAGAGTGAGTATGAGAGGTGTGGAGGGGGAGTAATCCACAAGGTGTGCAGATGATGGGGGTTGCAGCAGGGAGGGAGGGGGGGTCTGAGTGGACGGAGTGTGTGTGTGTGGGGGGGGGGCTGGTCAAATCTGTTGAAGAATAAGTTCAGCTCATCCACCCACTGTTGGTTGGGCCCCTTGAACACAGACATCGCCTTGAGGAGGACTGGTGATGTCCCAGAGAGCAGCCATGATCATATCTAATACCTTAATTGGACATAGATCATTATAATAACTAGAAGTAGAAGATTCCCTTCTGCAGGACATGTAAAGGCAGCATGTTACAGCAGCAAGTCACACCGTCTGTATAAGAATAATATGCAGTATATGACGCTCATGTGGGTTAATGAAAATCATCTTTATACAATGGACACATGAGCAGAGTTTCCTCCTCTTAAATATCCAAAGACATTCTTTAATAATACAGATTATTATCCAACTATCGACTCAGAGATATCCTTTAATAATTTAGTAAATCACCAAACAATAAGATATTCTTTAACAACCAGTGTGAAGTTATAGCCAATCATCAAATCCCAAAGTACTCACATATAGTCATTTATCTCATTGCACAGATGTCAGTATAATATATAGACACGTATGTGCACACGCACACGCACCAACACGCATGAGCAAACAATGTCTCAGTATATGAAAAACACTGAAAATTCATTAAAATAATCAATAAAAGTGTTAAAAATGTGCATGTGTGTATATATGTGTGTGTGTGTGTGTATATATGTGTGTGCATGTATAAATGTGTGTGTGTGTATATATGTGTGTGTGTTGTGACGTTTTAGCCTTTATAAGAGCTTATGTGTGACTTTATGAATGATATATGGCTGTTTGGGAGGAGAGCGGGTCACTGAGATGCCTGCAGGCTAAGTGTGTGTGTGTGTGTGTGTGTGTGTTGCTTAATGTGGAATGTAGAGGGGGGGAGGGGGGGGGGGCTGTGAGATAGATAGATAGATAATCAAGAGCAAAAACATATAAGAATAAATATAGAACACACAAGATAGAAAAATAGGGCCCTCATAGCAGTCAGTAGAAGCAACACAGCAGAATAAAAACTGTTGTGAGGAGGTGAGGAATCAGAGAGGATATAAGACCGTCTCCTTGTTCTCCTGGTGAGGAGATGTGGCAGGTCCTGTCTGGAATTGGAGAGTTTGGCGTGTGTTGGTCCTCCTGGAGTGGTGGTGACCTGGAGGTTCAGGCTGGCTGGTTCCAAGCCAGCCAGCCTTCACAACTCTTTCCCTAGCCTTCCTGTGCCAGGATCTGATGTTGAGCTCCTGCAGACAATGGTTCCTGGTCCCCTGCTGGCTACAACCGACTGGCCCCATAGCTCCAGCATCTTGCTGCACACGCTGAAGGATCACACTTTTTCTGGGAAAAACCCAGCTTTCATCCACATGTTGACACACTGGCCAGTTTGTGCTGCAGTTGTTGTCTGCTGTTCTTGCTGCACTACTTGTACTCCTCCACCCACTCCACGCCCACCCCAGGAGTAACTTGTAGTACTCCCTGATGCTCCTGGAAGTCCACCTCCTGACTGTCTCTTGACCATGCTCACTTGTACGCCCACTATGTCAACACCCACCCAGAGCTCTCGGCTCCTGCCTCCTGTCTCCTCCTCTCCACCATCCCTCTACACCCGACCACCACAGAATCATCAGAGTACTTAAGCAGGCTCCATGACTCCGTGTTGTACTGGACTGCCCGAAGTTGCAGGGATGAAGGGAGTAGAGGACAGAGGAGTAACATCATCCATCACTGTCCACATGGCATGACCTGCCACGGCCCATTCAGTATGGCCTGTCTGACACCAGCCTACTGCAGCCCTTGTGCTGATCATGCCCCACCTGACACTGCCATGTGCGACTTCAAGGAACAACAGAGTAGCAGCAGTGCAGTCAATGCCACTGGTGTCTCAAAGCAAACGTGTGTCACAGAGAGATCGGTTCCATCAGCAGCAGGGATGGCATGAGCAAGGGCAGGATCCCACAATGGCACACTCACATGATTGAGTGGGGCCATCCATGAGACTGGGGTCCAGATCAGGTGGGGTGAGCAATGGCCCACTCCCACATGAAGACGCCAGCACCCAGCCACATGTCCACATGAGGTTGAGGCCGTCGGACAGTGACTTCACCCAGGCCGAGGTGAGGCCACATGACAGGGACCAGGCACCACGATTCCTTCAGGGGGCCAGATGGTGCCCCTGGCGGGACAGGGACCAGGCACTGCGCCTCCACACAGCAGGGGGGTGGCAGGCTTCAGCAGGACTGGGAGGCTCAGGTCTTTAGGGACCTGGGAGGCGCTGGTGTAGTTTCTCCAGCTGTCTTCTCACCTGTTCAGCAGCTGTCAGAGAGAGGGAGGGGGAGGAGGCAGGAGAGGTATGGGAGGGGGAGGCTTGAGGGCTTCAGAGGGGGGTGGGGGGGGGGAGGGGGAGGGGGGGAGTGGGAGGTGTGGAGGGGGAGGGAGTGTGTGCTGAGATGGGGGTGAACTGATTGAAAAAATTGAACTGAACCCATTGTTGGTGATTCTCAGCTTGTTCCCCCTCCCTCTTGACCACAGTCCCTGGCTGTCTTCCTCCCACCACCCCTGGTTGTCTGTTCAGCTGAGTTTGGCAGGAGTTTCCTCCTGCTCCCCCACCTTTCACTTCCTGCTGTTCCTGGTTTAGCTGCGCTCTCCTTCTCCCAGCTCATCCCTGTCTCCAGACCTGAGCAGCTCTTCCAAGCAGCGCCCTGGTGATCCAGGGCGCCAGGTTGGGAGTGTTGGGAAGCAGTGAGGGGACAGATGGTGTTGTGATGGTGGCGTGTTGGTGGGATGTGATGGGTGGTCCAGTCGGTCATATGTCACTGTTGATGTCCTCCCGTGCGGTCCCCAGCCCATCCAGTCCGTGTCTGTCGAAGCAGTCCTGTAGTCGTCATAGACCCTCCTCCCACCTCCGTGGTCTCCTGGTCGTCAGCTTCACACCTCACAGAGGAACATACCTGAACATAGAGAGGTCATGATCAGACCTGCCTGGGGGAGGGGAGGGAACGTCTGGCGTCGGCCTTAGTATTAGCACAGCAGTCGCAGAGTTTTATTGTTCCTTGTTGGGCAGTCTATGATGGAATGTTGGTTGGCTTTCTTTTTTTTGTGTGGTTAAAGTCACCAAGTGAACCAATGATGCTCAAGGGCTTGATGATGCAGCAGATGCAGCACACAGAGTGGATGAGTGGATGGTCCTCACAGCTTCCTGATGGCGGCACGATGGCGCACACAGCGGACAACCACGTGAACTCTCTCGAACAATACGCGGGGCGCATCCGGCGGCCAACAGTTCAGGGCGCATCCCCACAGAAGCGCTTTCAATGTTCGCATGGATTACATTACACCACCGTTCATTCACATACACAGCCCCGCGCCCTCCCCTCTCCGCCAGCTCTCCCCTCTCTGTCAGCCGTCTGAACAGTCCTGAAGCCGGGCGCTGTGATGATCTGAGTAAGATAGTCCGCATCCTCAGTCGGAAACAGAACACTGCTCAGTGAAGAAACACTCGGTCCTCTCGCCGGCGCGCTCATCTCGCCTTATATCCCAAAGACTCGCCTTATTCCCAAAGTTCCCACGTGCCGAGAGGTTGTATCTCCTCGTAGCCCTCCGCGCTCACCCGCCTCCTGCAGCCGCTCTGCCTTCTGCAGCCTCTTCCTCCGTAGCAGCAGATTCTCAGGCTTTCTTCTCGCCTGCACAAGCGCCTGCACAGCAGCGATCGCTGAGCACGCGGGTAGACGTTATCCCCAGTCATTGTCATGTTATTACCACCACGACACAAAACAAAAAGTGAAAAAAAGCAGAAGTAAGTAAAGAAAAAAAGTAGTGGTCGACCGTAACTGAAGACAAAAGAAAAAAGAAAAGAGAAAGAGAGAGAGAAAAAAAAAAAAAAGACACAAAAATAAAGCAAAACGCCACTACTGAAACAAGCAGCCGTTGGCACAGCGCTTCCTCAAGGTCATAGGTCTAGGGGTGGTGTGTGTGGGGGGGTGTGTGTCGCATCCTGCGTAATTTGCGCGTGCATGTACGGCTGAGGTCCAGCCTGCCTCCACTTCCTGCTATGTGTGTGTATTGAAACCATCGGTCTGTGGAGGCTCCACATCAGCGTGAACGAGCACCACTCCGTCCGGAGGGTCTGACGCGCCGCGCGGACACGTGCACGCGCCTCGTCCTATAACCTAAGAACGAATAGAGGCGTGTTCACGTGTGTTCATAAAGAGGAGCCAGGAGCCGGAGACCTCCTCTCTTCAGCCGAGGTATCAGTGAGTCTCTCGGGCTGGAGCGCGGACCTTCTCCCGTCCCTTTGTCTCCAGAGACGGCCACTCCGTGAGTGCTGATATATATATATATATATATATATATATATATATAAACGTTGTTGTTTGGGTAATACCTATTCTTATGCTTAACTAATATATATAAATATCTATAATATATATAATATAAATATTTATTATATATATATATATATATTGGGCTGCAGTGATGCGCCCGGGAAGCAACTGGGGGTTCAGTGCCTTGCTCAAGGACACTTCGACTTGCTACTAATGGGGAGAGCCGGGATCGAACCGACAGCCTTGGGGTTGCAGGACGACCCCCTTACCCCACTGAGCTACAGCCGCCCCTTAAAAATATACATATACACATACACAGGCACGTGCACAGACATTTTGGGGGGCAGGTGCTCAAACCCAAAAAAAGGGCACCCAATGCCAAAAAAAAAAATTCTGACAGAGTTGAAGCATAAGCAACAATACACTGATGATGCTGTCCTCGACCTGCATTTCCTCTGGGCAGCATCAGACCACTAGCTTACATTTTCTTTATGAATAAAGATTAATTATTATAGAGCAACAACAGTACAAGCGTTCTGATTGGCTAATGGGTCTTCATGCCAGCCACGTATTGCCCTCCTCGCTGGTCTGATACGGATCCGTATTGCCCTCTTATGTCAATTTCAAAATGAGAGATATTGATAGATATCAACAGCCAAGAGCAGTGGTCCTCAAACTAAGGCCGGATACGGCCCGCCTCCACATTTGGCCCGGCCCTCTGAACAAGAGAGGCCATATGATTTTTTTTTCAGTCTGGCCACGCAAATCCTAGACTAGTGAGCGTCGCGGAGCATGTCGGGGCGAAATTCTCACAAGAACTCAAATAAATGCCCTGTCGGATATTAAAACACATTTGGGGTGAGTTTATGACAGAGAGAGTAACTTTTATTCTTAAATACTGATGAATGAAAAAAGTGGGCTCCAGCAAAAAGGGCACTTTTCTCATCCAGGGCAAAGGGGCTGGTGCTTGAGCACCACTAGGGCTCTATCTGTGCACGTGCCTGGAGCTAGTACACGTGAAACGTGTGTATCTCATACAGCAGCGGGAACGTTTGAGTAGCTTTTGTTTCAGCGGGGACTTATTTTTATGAAACACCGCGATTTGGTGCGACATACGTCGTTAAAGGTTGACAGAAAATGTCAGCCACTTATGTAGAGTCTATGGCCGGTGTTACGGATTAAGACGCAACCGTGTTAACTGGTTACCTTGAACCAACGCGACCGTACTTGTAGTTTCAGAAAGCTATTTATAGGAAGAGAACACGTAGCTGCCCTCGTGAATGCCGCGTTGTTTAATTTGTATAGTATCATGTGTCAACCCCTCTCATAGATAATAATATTATTCAGTGTATGAGAGGGGTTGACACTTCATTACAAAATTAAACCGAGCGGCATTCGCGAGGACAGCTATACGGGAAAAGTCGCCAGTTAACACGGTCGCTTGCTAAACCGTAACTCCGCAGCCTCCCTTCCGCGGGAGCTGACACTACGATGCGCCCTGTGTATGCGAAGTAGTTCTAGCTTTTAGCTCGGTACCAACGTTCGCCCGGTACCGGTACCGTGGTTCGTGAACATGGAGCGGACCAGCATCAACGCGGCTCAACGCCCGGACGTTAACGGCGGGGACGAAGGTTTGTGTCACTCTGATAAATATCAACATGACGAACACTGTGTCGTGCTGACTGAAGCTGTCTGTCAGTTGTAGGCACCGGCACACAATGGCGCAACTGGAGCGGCTTTTGGTGAGTGTCAGTTTGTCTGTAATGAGCTGAAGTTTACTGAGTTTAACTTAGTTAATGTCGTCATTGTTTTAAATCACTAACAGCTGTTGACTAATTATGAGACGAGCTAGCTGAAGTTTAGAGTCCCGGTGGAGAGCTTCCGGTTAGCCTCGGTAACGTCACCCACTTCAACCAAACCTAAATAGATAATCGAATAATTGCTCCCCAAACTCTTTCGGATATATATATATTTATATTATATATTATATATATATATATATATATATTTATTTATTTATATATTTATTTATATATATATATTATTTTCCTGGACACTTTAACCTGCTAGAAATTCACTTTGGTCACTGCCTAGTGTATATATTTAGTTTCCTCTATATATTTAGTATTTTAGCATTGTGTTTTTTAAAAATCTTTTATTTTTATTAATGCTCTAATGGGCACCAGCTGCTGTGATCCTGAAATCTCCCCACTGTGGGACTAATAAAGGAATATCTTATCTTATCTTATCTTATATATATACCACATCATGAGGAGGCAATGCCTGATATTTAGTGTATTGGTCACACATGGTTATTGCCATCTGGTGAAAGTGTGATTTAGTGCTGCACGTAGAGTGAATGCACCACATAACACCAGCGTAATAAGTTAGTCATATGCAAATACTTGAGCACGAACTGAAATAATTAAAAATAGTCAATTAGCAAACGTTGACATTGACTTCTGAGCCTCGCGCATGTATACGTGTCATTTATTTTTAATATCCCACCTCCCCAGGCTCCTTGGATTGTGCAACAACTTTGCATACGTGGTCATGCTGAGCGCCGCTCACGACATCCTCAAAACACAGCAGTCCCAAAACGGCTCGGCCTCTGTAGGTTATGTTTGAATAGCCTGTGTCGGTGACCCTGGTTATTGATCACGGATTGGAACGATAGTTTCACTTTTTTCCTTTCCTATGTAGAATTCGGCCACGATGGCCGTGGAATTCCAAGATGGAAACAGCAGCAGCAACAGCAGCAACAGCAGCCGCTACGACTGCAACCCCGTCTCTACTGCGGTAAACGGACATGCACTAAATGGGGAATAACCATCATATTAAAGAGAAGGATTAGCTTCTCACAGGAGAGACGTGGGGGAACTTCCTCAGTCGTTATTTAGCCAAAGCCCCAAACAACTTTCTCTCACTTACTATTTAATCGTGTTGTCCAGGTGTTGGAAGTGTTTGAATCCCACACATTGTGTCATATATTTAGCATATTCAATGCTTCTGGTTGAAATTGTGCCAGAACGTCAACGAGTTCTGACCAATCACGGAGACGCGACTCGTGAAATAGTGATGTAATGGTCTGGAGGCACTTTGCCAAAACTCTGGGAATGAGTTACTCTTTAAATATAAATATACACTTTTATTTATTAAATATGTTATGATCAGAATACTGCTGGTGGCCCGAACCATCGCCAAGAAAACGATCCTCATGAACTGGAAACAAGGAATAAAACATCACACACTGGAAATATGTAATGTCAGAATATATTTCAAGAAAAAAACTGACTTCATCTCTCATTTACAAGCCAACAGAACACGACATCTGGTTATCACTCACTCTGTTCTTACAGACGTGACGCCACTCGTCTTATTGATTCGTTCATTCATCTTAATTCTTTTATTTTTTATTTTCCCTTGCCTGAAAACCAATTCAATACACACATACAAGCATACATATACAGCTGCCCTCATCTATGTAATTTGTTTCTTTAAATAAATAAAAAAGCTCACACACACACATAAACACACATGCACACGCACTCACACACATCATTTGTCAATACTCTGACTTTATGATGTTCTGTCCACTGTTTTGTTGTCCTCTAGGTCAGGGATTCCCAAAGTGTGGTGCGCGCACCCCTGGGGGTGCGCGAGCTGCCTCTAGGGGGTGCGCGAGAGGAAAAATGTAATGGTGGTCTAATGGTGTAATAATTAATATTAAACATTCTCAGGGCTCTCAAGTGTCATTTCGGTCTTAACCAGTGGCGTCCCTAGGCTAAAAAGCCCCGGATGTTTTTTAATTAGCCCCGAATGTTAATAAAAAAAAAGATTTGGCACACAAGTGGTTAACACCTCCAGGTCGCACGTGACGTCATTCACCCAAAGCAGCGGAGTCAGACTGGCAGCAGGCGCACGTAACAGCAAGCTGCTGTCTGAGAGTGTTTCTATGTCTACAAATTTCGCTGCTTCACTCTTCTGGGCTAAGCCCAGCGCCGCCGCTCCCATAACGCGCATCGCCGGCGCGCGTGACGCCCAGCCGTGATGCGCGCACAGGTGAGCACACTCTCCCCCTGTCAACAACTCTTGCATTCTGTTGCGGGTTTTTTTTAAGGTGTGGGGGATTGGGGGTGCGTGAACCTGGTCGGGATGTAGAAGGGGGTGCGTGGTCTAAAAAGTTTGGGAACCCCTGCTCTAGGTGTTATGTCTATGTATTGTCCTTTGTCTTATAATAAAAATAAATAAATACAAAATAAATAATTATGTAATGTTCTCAAGCGAGCAGCTAATCAGACGAGTAAACGGGAACTGACCCCAACGCCACAAACTGGAAATGAAAGTAGCAGAAGGGCAGAATCCCTGAAGGACGACGTGCGGCTCGAACAGAGACGACACGAGATGATGAAACAAGCCTGATGCTGTAAAAGAGGACGACCTTTGACCTTTGACCTCTCCGCCGCTTCTCCTCAGGCGGTGCTGCTGGCCGACATCCTCCCGTCGCTCGTCATCAAGCTGTCGGCGCCCTTCGTGATCCACAAGCTGCCTTATGGGTGAGGAGGCGCCATGTTTGAAACATCCCATAATGTAGACGTCATGGCACGATACTATTTAATGTGGCTACTTTTCAAATGGTGGCCTTCACCGTGGACGGAGAAGACGCTCCCCCGTTCACGGTTAAAGGACCGTCATCTTCTTGTCTTCGTAGTTTTAGCGTGACGTCGCTGTCGGACATTTTTACTGAGGCTAAACATCGTTTGCCCCCAATTGTCTTCTTTTATAAATGAGGCATTTACACATTTTGGGGGCAGTCTATAATAAATAGTTAATAGTGCGTTACATTTGTGTTGTTGAATGTGACACAAAGCAGGAGAGCCTTCCAGCTCTTCAGGCTTTTATTGAGCTCTCCGTATGTTTATCAGGCTTCTTGCGGTCATCGAAAACCTGGAAAAGTCATGGAATTTTAATATTGTTATTTCCAGGCCTGGAAAGTCCTTGAAAAAAAATGAAATCACAAAAGTTTAGGAAAAGTCATGGCAATTTGTTATATTCACATGTTCATTTACGGTGACTTTGGAAAAATGTATATGTTTTTAAAATAAAGACGCTAATAAAAAATTTAAATTATAAGCAGGCAATTTTATTTTATTTCCGCGCTGCGAGTGACTTCAAAGTTCTGACTTCAGAGTCACCATGGAAACACGTCTTCAAAGAGATGTTTAGTTGGATAATAGACATTTTGAAGACTATGGTAAACAATATATATACAAATACTAATAGTGCCATAAACAGTTGATTTCTGACATGAAGTTTTCTGAAATCTCTAAATGGACCAGTGCATGAAATCTGTATTTCTTGGGAAAAAACAAAAATATGAGTAAACTGAATGTCGCATTGAGTTAAATACTTAACATGTTTGTTGTTTTACTGCCATGAGGCCTTCAGGGGGACTGGGACATTGTGAACCCGAGATCTGGCCCCTGGATCTGGGTCTTTAGGGTCATTTTGAGACCTCTTCCTTCATTTCTGACACGGCATCATCATCTTTCATTCTTTCTTTCCTTTCATTTTGCTGTTTTCGTATCGCTGCCATGACACTCAGTGGCGGGCCGTGGGCCTGGGGCCTGGGCCTTCAGTGAGGTCCTACACAGTCCCACCCGAATTAATCCACCTCTTATTACTATCATTATGATGCCATGGCTCTTGACCAGGGCTCAATACGTCGATCGCGGCGTAGTATTGGTAGATCGCATGACATTAAAAAAAATTGGCCCGCCCCCGTCATTTTCTCTAGAGCACGTCTTTGTTTATTTATTAAACTAAACAGCCGTCTGATGTTGATCGTATCTACACAACAGCATGTCATTTCTCTCGGCTCTCCGTCTCGCCCGCTGCAGAATGCGCGCATCGGGACGGAGAAAAAGAAGAAGAAAAAGTCACTTGCACTCGTTTGTTCACTAAACAGGGCATTGTCGCACCCAAAGCAGATTTCAAGTATATGCTCGACCAAATCGACATCTTCTCCTCCTTCCGCCATTGTGGGTTGAAAAAACAGCTTTGTAGTCCGTGAATTAATTCCTTTATCAAATTCAGTTTCCTAGTTCTGAGGTTTTGCATCTACCTGCCCATAGGACCCGCCTCTCAATATTGGTAATCCAATCAAAAGACCTGCAGCACTCCGCCTGCTAGCTGGCTCCTGTGCCGGTTCCGGGGCCTTCGAGAAGGCCGAGAGGAGCCAACTCTAAAGCTGATTGGTTGACACAACATCGTCATTCCCATTCACGTGAAGCTACCAGCGCCCGCAATGTTGATTCTGAAGGCCTAAGGGCAGATGTTAGCCCCCTGGCAACACACGATGGCTGAATATGATTGGATAAAAGATCTAACATAAAGACCAGCCCTCCAAATCTCAACCTGGCGCTGGCAGCAGCGCAACCAAGAGGAACGCTATGAAATTAAGAGAATAACACTTACTCTGGGGAATAATTGAATACATATTTGTGGGAAAATATATTTAGAAAAAAATATATATATATTCTGATGATGTTTAGGCCAGCAGAGAAGGCCTTGCTGGCCCTGACGGCCCGCCACTGATGACACTCAAACACACTCTCTCTCTCTCTCTCTCTCTCTCTCTCTCTCTCTCTCTCTCTCTCTCTCTCTCTCTCTCTCTCTCTCAGCGTGAGAGGACGTGTGGTTGTGGAGCAGAGGAGAGTTGCTTGGTTTAAAGGTGGTTTTCCACGCTAAAGAGTGACTGGGTTAACAGGTATGTTTGCTGTGAGTGTCTGTGGGTTCACCCGACTGTCTGTGTGAGTGTGTGGGTTCACGGAGAGATTGTTTTGTGTGTCTGTGTGAGCGTTAGCGGCGAGCTAACGGGAAGCTAACGGGAAGCTAGCGGGGAGCTAGCGGGGAGCTAGTCATGGAGGATATGAGTTTCCTCACGAGGGAACACGGCATTAGAGTGGCGCCGAGTTTCCCGTGCTCGGAAGAGGAGGTGGGGCTGGCAGTGGGCGACGTGGTCGGCGACGGCTGCGTGAGGTCCGCTGCCCGTATGAACGGAGCGGTGGTGCTGTTTTTAGACAGCGTGGGAAAAGTGAACGAGGTGGTGGTGTCGGGTCATCAGAGGCATGTATGTGCCGGTGGCGCCGCTGGCCACACCGTCGGTTCGGGTCACCGTGGCCAACGTGCCTCCTTTTATACAAGAGGAGGTAATCTTAAAGGAGCTGGTGAAGCACGGGAAGGTGGTGTCCCGGTTGAGGAAGATCCCCTCAGGGTGGAAGTCCTCCCGGATGAAACACGTGTGGTCCCACCGGAGGCATCTCTCCATGATCCTGAACAACAGGGGAGAAGAGCTCCGCCTCCGGGTGTTCATCAGGGTGGAGAGCTCCGCCTCCGGGTGTTCATCAGGGTGGAGAGCTCCGCCTCCGGGTGTTCATCAGGGTGGCCGGGCACAACTACCCCATTTACATCTCCTCAGGGAACGGGAAGTGCTTCATCTGTGGGGAGAGGGGCACATAGCCAGGGACTGCCACCGGTGGAGAGCTGCTGAGCAGAACACCAGCAGGGGGGGGCGGAGGGCACGGGGGGTGCACAGCAGGGGGGGGAGGGGGAGCAACCAGGGACTGCAGGTACCCAGAGGGGGGAGGAGAGGGAGCAGGCGGAGATGGGGGGTGCCCAGCAGGTTGTGGGGGAGGAAGCGGAGGGGGGCACTGGTCCAGTCCAGCAAGGTGAGGAAGGAGAGGGGGAGGCGGTCACAGGCCAGCAGGGTGAGGGTGAGGAGATGGAAGAGGAGGAGGGGAGAGAGGAGGGAGGGGCTGGTGTAGACCAAGAAGATGAGGGGGAGAGGAGAGACGAGGGAGAAACGGTCATAGGACAGCAGGGTGAGGGTGAGAGGAGAGAAGAGGGTGGGGCTGGGGCTGAGGTGGCCCAAGAAGGTGAAGAAGAGGACAAAGGAGAGTCAGAAGAAGAAAGGGAGACAGTCGTCAGGGAGGTGAGACTGTCAGACAGTGAGGTGGACATGGAGGCGGAGGAGGAGAGCCTCAGAGTCCCCCGTTTAAAGAGGAAGTGTGGAGGAGGTGATGGAGAGAACCCACAGGCAAAGAAGGCGACGGCGGGAGGAAGGAGGTCCAGGCCAAGGGGGGCGGAGCCGGAGCCAGAGTCCAGCTCGGAGGAAGACTCCTACTCCGATCCACACTACAGTGTGGAGGAGATCAAAGAGTTCCTCCGGAAGACCAAGCAGGAGTGGCACGTGAAGGTGGAGGACCACGTCAAGGTGGAGGACCACGTCAAGGTGGAGGACCACGTGAAGGTGGAGGACCACTTCAAGGTGGAGGACCACTTCAAGGTGGAGGACCACTTCAAGGTGGAGGACCACGTCAAGGTGGAGGACCACGTCAAGGTGGAGGACCACGTCAAGGTGGAGGACCACTTCTGCAGGGATAAGTTCTTCCTGTCCGCCACTTTCCTGACGTGCAAGGGCAAGAGAGGAGCTTCACGCCACAGGAGTTCTACAGGCTCAAAAAGATCCTGTGTGAACTCAACAAGGTGCTGCAGGTGGTGGACGATGAGAGGAGGGCGAGAGGAGAGATCGAATGAAGAGGAGGAGCCAGAGCCTCAGCACTGGGAGGAGCTTCAGCCTCAAGACGGAGGGCAGGAGGCACTTCCTGTCCTCAGTGGACTTTAGTTTAGTGTCCAACACGAGCATCATGGACGTTCTCTTTTTTTTTCAGGATTGGTGCTGCATTTAGTTTTGTGTGTTGAAAATAATTTGGTTTATTGTGGTTCAAATTTTCTTGAATAAAGGTTTTCTAAAAATCAAAAAAATCTCTCTCTCTCTCGCTCTCTCGCTCTCTCTCTCTCTCTCTCTCTCGGACCCTGTCCCTCCAGGTTCCGGGTGTTGTTCTGCTCCGCCACGGCAGCGACCAGCTTCCTCCTCGTGTCCTTCTCCTCCACCGTGTGGATGAGCATTCTGGGTAACTCTTCTTTTTCTTATTGATCTCTTATTATTATTGGTGGAGTGTATTATGGAAACATAGAGACTTTACTCTATATCATTATTCTATATCATTACTCTATATCTTTACTCTATATTCTATATCTTTATTCTATATCATTCCTCTATATTCTATACCTTTACTCTATATTCTATATCATTCCTCTATATTCTATATCATTCCTCTATTCTATATCTTTACTCTATATTCTATATCTTTATTCTATATCTTTACTCTATATTCTATATCATTCCTCTATTCTATATCTTTATTGTTTATCATTACTCTATATTCTATATCATGCCTCTATATTCTATATCATTCCTCTATATATCTTTACTCTATATTCTATATCATTCCTCTATATTCTATATATTTACTCTATATTCTATATCTTTACTCTATATTCTATATCATTCCTCTATATTCTATATCTTTACTCTATATTCTATATCTTTACTCTATATTCTATATCATTCCTCTATATTCTATATCTTTACTCTATATTCTATATATTTACTCTATATTCTATATCTTTGATCTATATTCTATATCTTTACTCTATATTCTATATCATTACTCTATATTCTATATCTTTACTCTATATTCTATATCATTACTCTATATTCTATATCTTTACTCTATATTCTATATCTTTACTCTATATTCTATATCATTCCTCTCTGTGATGTCCTCCTCTCCTCTCAGGTGTGGTCTTTGCCAGCGTGGGCTCCGGCCTGGGAGAGCTGTCCTTCCTCTCGCTCACCGTCTACTTCAGCAGGTCAGAGCTTCCTCCTCTCCTCTTCATCACTATGAGGATGACGAGCACCTCCGGTGTGAGAGCAGCAACACGGAGCGCTCTGTCAATAAGGAACCACGGAGAACCTGTTCCTCAAATGTTCTGAACACACATGAGACGCAGAGAAATAACACCGGTTATGAGGTAATGAGTTAGTGAGGTTATGAATTAGTGAGGTTATGAGTTAGTGAGGTTATGAGTTAGTGAGGTAATGAGTTAGTGAGGTAATGAGTTCGTGAGGTAATGAGTTAGTGAGGTAATGAGTTAGTGAGTAAATGAGTTAGTGAGGTAATGAGTTAGTGAGGTAATGAGTTAGTGAGGTAATGAGTTAGTGAGGTTATGAGTTAGTGAGTAAATGAGTTAGTGAGGTAATGAGTTCGTGAGGTAATGAGTTAGTGAGGTAATGAGTTAGTGAGGTAATGAGTTAGTGAGGTTATGAGTTAGTGAGGTAATGCGTTAGTGAGGTAATGAGTTAGTGAGGTAATGAGTTAGTGAGGTAATGAGTTAGTGAGGTAATGAGTTAGTGAGGTAATGAGTTAGTGAGGTAATGAGTTAGTGAGGTTATGAGTTAGTGAGGTTATGAGTTAGTGAGGTAATGAGTTCGTGAGGTAATGCGTTAGTGAGGTAATGCGTTAGTGAGGTAATGAGTTAGTGAGGTAATGAGTTAGTGAGGTTATGAGTTAGTGAGGTTATGAGTTAGTGAGGTAATGAGTTAGTGAGGTAATGAGTTCGTGAGGTAATGAGTTGGTGAGGTAATGAGTTGGTGAGGTAATGAGTTAGTGAGGTTATGAGTTAGTGAGGTAATGAGTTAGTGAGGTAATGAGTTAGTGAGGTTATGGGTTAGTGAGGTAATGAGTTAGTGAGGTAATGAGTTAGTGAGGTTATGAGTTAGTGAGGTTATGAGTTAGTGAGGTAATGAGTTAGTGAGGTAATGAGTTAGTGAGGTAATGAGTTTGTGAGGTTATGGGTTAGTGAGGTAATGAGTTAGTGAGGTAATGAGTTTGTGAGGTTATGGGTTAGTGAGGTAATGAGTTAGTGAGGGTATGAGTTCGTGAGGTTATGAGTTAGTGAGGTTATGAGTTAGTGAGGTTATGGGTTAGTGAGGTAATGAGTTAGTGAGGTAATGAGTTAGTGAGGTTATGAGTTAACAGAGGCTGTTTTAAAATGAAGGAATATCTCACATCCTTCATCTAAATTAGTCTTACAATCGAGTGAGATCCCGGATGTCCAAACTTCCTTAAAGGAACAGTTCCTCTTTGCCACGCGACCCCCGACCCCACACTAACCGCTGGCCCCTCCCCCTTTGTAGGGACGTAGTGGGCGGTTGGGGCTCGGGCACCGGCGGCGCCGGCGTGGCCGGAGCCCTGCTGTACTCGGGCCTGACCCAGGCCGGCCTGTCGCCCCAGGTGACGCTCCTCGCCATGCTGGTGGTCCCGGTCGCCATGTTGCTCAGGTGAGAGCGCAGCGTTGGAACCGGCAACCCGACGTGCCTTTGAGCTCTCAGTAACGGATGTCACCACCAACAGCTACTTCCTCCTGCTGCTGCCGCCCCCGTCGTTGCCTCAGTGGAGAGTCAGGGAGGAGGAGTACACGGCCGTGAGCTCAGAGGACCGGCGGGCGCTGATGGAGGGATTGGAGGAAGAGGAGGAAGAGGAGGAGGAGAAGTCCACCCCAGGTACATCAAGGCAATCGATTCCATACGCAGCGAATGATAATCATTTGACATGAAGGAGTGAGCTCCTCCACTGGGGTACACGTATATAGACTCTCTCTATGTCTCTGTCTCTATGTCTCTCTCTCTATGTCTCTCTCTCTATGTCTCTCTCTATGTCTCTGTCTCTCTCTCTCTCTATGTCTCTCTCTCTATGTCTCTTTCTCTATGTCTCTCTCTGTCTCTATGTCTCTCTCTGTCTCTCTATGTCTCTCTCTCTATGTCTCTCTCTATGTCTCTCTCTATGTCTCTCTGTCTCTCTCTCTATGTCTCTCTCTCTCTATGTCTCTCTCTATGTCTCTCTCTCTATGTCTCTCTATGTCTCTCTATGTCTCTCTCTCTGTCTCTCTCTCTCTCTCTCTGTCTCTCTATATGTCTCTCTCTCTATGTCTCTCTCTATGTCTCTCTCTATATGTCTCTCTCTATGTCTCTCTCTATGTCTCTCTCTATATGTCTCTCTCTCTATGTCTCTCTCTCTATGTCTCTCTCGCTATGTCTCTATGTCTCTCTCTCTATGTCTCTCTCTCTCTATGTCTCTCTCTCTATGTCTCTCTCTCTGTCTCTCTCTCTATGTCTCTCTCTCTATGTCTCTCTCTCTATGTCTCTCTGTCTCTCTCTCTATGTCTCTCTCTCTATGTCTCTCTCTATGTCTCTCTCTCTATGTCTCTCTCTCTATGTCTCTCTGTCTCTCTCTATGTCTCTCTCTCTATGTCTCTCTCTCTATGTCTCTCTCTATGTCTCTGTCTCTCTCTCTCTCTATGTCTCTCTCTCTATGTCTCTCTCTCTATGTCTCTCTCTCTATGTCTCTGTCTCTCTCTCTATGTCTCTCTCTCTGTCTCTCTCTATGTCTCTCTCTGTCTCTCTCTATGTCTCTCTCTATGTCTCTCTCTCTGTCTCTCTCTATGTCTCTCTCTCTATGTCTCTCTCTATGTCTCTCTGTCTCTCTCTATGTCTCTCTCTCTATGTCTCTCTCTCTATGTCTCTCTCTCTATGTCTCTCTCTCTATGTCTCTCTCTCTGTCTCTCTCTCTCTGTCTCTCTCTATGTCTCTCTCTCTGTCTCTCTGTCTCTCTCTCTATGTCTCTCTCTCTATGTCTCTCTCTATGTCTCTCTCTCTATGTCTCTCTCTATGTCTCTCTCTCTATGTCTCTCTGTCTCTCTCTATGTCTCTCTCTCTCTCTCTATGTCTCTCTCTGTCTCTCTCTCTCTTTCTCTCTATGTCTCTCTCTATGTCTCTGTCTCTCTCTCTCTCTCATGTCTCTCTCTCTCTCTCTCTCTCTATGTCTCTCTCTATGTCTCTCTCTCTATGTCTCTCTGTCTCTCTCTATGTCTCTCTCTCTCTCTATGTCTCTCTCTCTATGTCTCTCTCTCTATGTCTCTATGTCTCTCTCTCTATCTCTCTCTTTATATGTCTATCTATCTCTCTGTCTATCTCTCTCTCTCTCTCTCACACACACCGTCGCTGACTGTATTATCAGGACAAAGTGTCGAGTCCACTCTCCTCCAGCGCTCGTCTCCAGGTGAGTGTGATCCTGACCACAGGAAGCGGCGCCTGTCCGTCCTCTGTTCAGCGTGTGACCTCATGACCCCGAGGTGCTGTTGACGTACCGCTGAACTCCACTATTAACCAACCCCGGCCATGTTGTTCCCTCCCTGCAGCAGAGGCCCGGGCCGTGGGGCCGCTCTCCTTCCCGGAGAAGCTTCACGTCATCAGAGTACGTTCAGTCTGACCTCTGACCTCTCCTCCGTGTCTCATGTCTTCCTGGTTGTTCTTTGACTTCATGTGGTTCCTGTGTGGGCAGGGCCTGCTGAGGTTTGTGCTCCCCCTGGGATTGGTCTACTTCGCTGAGTACTTCATCAACCAGGGTCTGGTAAGCCCCGCCCCCCTCCCTCTACACCCTGTTCATCTCCCCGCATGATACAAAAAACAAACCGGCACATGTTGTGGTTGATATTGATTTATTGTCGCCGGCTCCGCCCCCAGATGGAGCTCCTGTACTTCCCCGAACTCTTCCTGTCCCACGCGGAGCAGTATCGCTGGTCAGTTACCCTCACGAGAACACGGCGACCGCATCTCATACTGAGGATGTCGACCTCAAAGTGTGTGTGTGTGTGTGTGTGTGTGTTCAGGTACCAGACGCTGTACCAGGTCGGCGTGTTGGTGTCCCGCTCGTCCCTGTGCTGTGTGAAGATCAGGAACCTGTGGGCTCTGGCGTTGCTTCAGGTGAGGAGGTCAGAGGGATGTTTCCAGGACACGTTTTCCTCACAATGATCATTACCTTCGCATTGAAAATGCGGAAGGTTATGTTTTGATCGCCGTGTATTTATTTATTTATTTATTTGTATGCGTGTTATTCGTATAACAAAAAAAGTTTAAAACCGAATCGCATGAAATTTGGTGGGATGATTGGTTATTATCCGGGGACCATTTGATTAGATTTTGGCATCGATGGGGTCAAAGGTCAAGGTCAAGGTCATGGAAAGGTCAAAATCTTCTTTTTACCATAGCACGTCAATTTTTATCCAATTGGCAACTAATGCCAAAATGTTCATAATTCAATGCCCAATCTTGTGATATGCGAAGGTATGCGCTCTACCGAGTGCCCGTTCTAGTTTCATATGAAACAATGGTAACCGCCAACATCCTTCAGGTGGATGTTCCCTTAACTCCCACATGGGGCCCAAACCCCGGTCCCCAGTACATAAAAGACATTTATTATTATGTATTTCATGCACTGTTCAGTTTCTGCTTTGAGACTCTTGGGATTCCGTGACACGTCTTCTTTTTATTAATTTTTTTAACACTTAGTTTATTTATGTCTGTAGACGTATGATCAATTCACCTGTAGATGCCTCATTTGCATATTGAAACACAACATCTCAGGAAACTTGTCACACAGTAAATCATTGTCTTAATGTCTTAATCGGTTAGTTTAATGACCAATTAGTTTATTATTTGTTTCCTGTCTTCAACATAATTCTACTAAACATAAACTCTTTAAGGCAGATTTCTCAGACTCTGATCCAGAAGTCTCCACTTGAAGCTCTTACATCCACCAGGCGCTCCCGTTCGATTCCTCTCTCTGTACTGAAGGATTCATACGTAGCTCCTCCCCCTTCCCCCCCCAGGTGGTGAACGCCGTGCTGCTCCTGTTCGCCGTGCGGTTCCTGTTCCTGCCCAGCGCCTGGCTGGTGTTCGTCATCGTGGTCTACGAGGGCCTGCTGGGCGGAGCGGCCTACGTCAACACCTTCTACTTCATCAGCCAGGAGGTCAGTCTGGCTTCTCTCTGATTAACACACACACACAACGGCTTCTACAAGGCCACATACTTCTATCGGTTGTAATTACTCTTGATAAAAGTAAATTATTATTATGTTTTATTTAAAAGGGACTATGTCCAGTTAAAACATAACATATGTCACCATGTGATGCTTTGTACTAATTTGCATATGTAGTCCCTTGACAGACCATAATAAACAATAATGAAGAATAATAACAAACAACAATAAACAATAACAAACAATATATCTGACACGTGTTTCACACGAATAGAAACACCTGCAGGAGGTGTTGATTTAGTGTACCTTATTATTTTTTTTCTACAACCATTAAAAAGAATAATAATAATATTGCATCTTTTATTCAATTTTTATGAACTTATTATTTATTTAAAAATTTTTTTTTTACGCCGATCTGCACCTCAACTTGAGCTTCATTTCATGTACGAAAGGTGCAATGCAAAAAACATCTATACATATGATTCTATTGTGTGTGTTGCTCACGTTGTGGGCACATAAAGCCGTTACCACGGTTACATCGAAATTAGGCAAGCAGTGGTTATGGTGAGTCAGTGGCCCCCTTTTCCATCACAGGACCCCATAGACCAGGATCGGGGAGGGGTTTGCTGGGATGACCCTCGCCGATCGCTCACACACACACACACACACACACCGGGGAGATGACATTAAATACGGCAAAGTGACGAGAGACGAGATATTTGTCTCCTCTTTCCCCTCAACGGATCGTCTGTCGCGGCGTCGTTTCTCCTCCTCCACCAAATGTCTTAATACAAATGTTTATTCTTTGAATCAAACTAATCTCATTAATTTTTCATTTAAGGTTTATTAATTACTCGTGTATACACGGAGACTTCACAAGATGTTTGGTGGTAGAAATTTGGTTTAAAGTCCTGGAAATCCATTGGCTAACGTGTGTGTGTGTGTGTCACAGACCGGAGACCGACACAGGGAGTTCGCCATGGCCGCCGCCAGCATGGGAGACAGCATGGGCATCGCGCTGGCCGGACTGACGGCGTTCCCCGTGCACAGATACTTCTGCTCCCTATGACCAACACACACTGACACTGGTGTGTTAAACTATTTACCAAACAGAGACGTTACTCCCACATGACGAGCAGTGTTGAAGCGGAGGGCGCGGTCACAACGTGTGTTTGGAGTTTGCACTAAGAGTCTCTAAAAACTGACCAATCACAGAGGAGCTCTTATATCAGCGATTCGCTGTTCTTTCTTTTCTTATTCCTCCTCTTAGTGCGGCGCGTTTATCTAACCATCAGAATGTGTGTTTCTGAACGACGGGGCGGAGTCGTGTGGTTTGAGGATACGTCGTTATTCCTTTTTAAAGATAAGTGACTGACCTCACTTGTTGTTGTTTATCCATAGTGTCAACACAACAACACTCGTGTCTTATTACGTGTTGATGTTGGCACACAAACCAAAGAACCCTGACTGTTGCTTTAACGCGTTGTCATGGTGATTCCCTCTCCCAGCAGAGGGAGTAGTTTCTTCGTGCCTTGTGTATTTTGTGTATGTTTTGCTATTTTTTTGTTTTGCACACTGGTGAGCAAGTTATGTGCATCCCTGTGTATAAATGTATATATCCGTCTTTTGTCATAAATCTTTATGTTCTCACAAAATATACCGAGAATATCGGTAATATGTGATTAATCATGATTAATCCACAGAAACCTGTAATTAATTTGATTACATTTTTTTATCGTTTCACAGCCCTAATTTATATTAATATTCTATTAATATTATGAACTCCTGGACCACGTCGACATTGTTAACGTCCATAAGAACATTTAGTTCTTTGGCTCAATCTTTACTCGAGTTTGGCTGCTTTGCTCAAACTGTGTCTGTTTCCTGAAAGTAGTAATTATGATAACGAGTACTTAGTCCCCGTAGACGCCCTGTTTCCTCGTGAACATGTGCACATGCCTACGGAAATGGTCCCGACCTACATGACACTGCTACTTACTGATTGTATTTTTAAACCTGCGCTTCTTCTTTTTGGTGGTGAAGCAACGGCTTAAAAACGGGGAAAAAATGTTAAATAATAAAAATGTGAATACATTTGCAAGTGCAATTAAAAAATGTGTTTTATTGCTTCTGGTCATTTGAAACGGCGTTATGCTGATGGTGTTGGACCGAGTCACTCACACACTGCTCTGCTGCACCCTTCTCATTATCTCGTCAACAGACTGCAACTCTCGCTACTGACTCATCAATAACAAAGGATCTGCTGATTATTATCTCCATTAATCAACTTATTGTTTGGTCCTGTTGCTCACGATGTCCAAAAAATACAAATACTCAGTTTTATTATCACATAAGAGAGGAAAGCAGCAGATCCTCACAGAGACTTCTGGGTATATTTACTTCATAGTGACAAAATAATCAATTTTAAAAATTGCATATAAATAATTTAAGAGTTGAGCTACATTTGCTTACATATAAATAAAAGTACTCTGCTTTGAATAATACTATATTTAATATAATATGTTTTCCTACGACAAAAGGTACATTAAATAATAATAATGATATATTGGTAAATCCAGTATCTTAGAATATATTTAACAGCAAGACTCAAGATGTCTGAAGTCCATCAGCTGGGAGGCTCCAGGTTTTTATGCACATTTATTACCTTCGCATTGAAAATGCGGAAGGCTATGTTTTGATCGCTGTGTATTTATTTGTATTGTACGTGTTATTCGCATAACTCAAAAAGTATGAAACCGAATCGCATTAAATTTGGTGGGATGATTGGTTATTATCCGGGGACCATTTGATTAGATTTTGGGATTGATCGGGTCAAAGGTCAAGGTCATGAAAAGGTCAACATCTTCTTGAATCGCATGCAATTTGGTGGGATGATTGGTTATTATCCGGGGACCATTTGATTAGATGTTGGGATCGATCGGGTCAAAGGTCATGAAAAGGTCAAAATCTCATTTTTACCATAGCGTGGTCAATTTATATCCAATTGGCATGCAACTAATGCCAAAATGTTCATAATTCAATGCCCAATCTTGTGATATACGAAGGTATGCGCTCTACCGAGTGCCCATTCTAGTTATTTTATGTGGAACCCTAACCCTCTTCTTCTTTTTTTATCGGTGGCGCTTTAATTCACCGTTATCTCATCGGTCCCTTCCTCCCTCCGGCCTGTGAAGGGTCTCCTCCACGCACTCGACCCCCGGTGCCGCGCCGAGCGATGCGCGCACCCGACACCGGAAGTCAGGGTCGAGTCGTTGGCGTTCATGAGCACGACAGGAGTGAACCGGCAAAAGACGACAGCAGTTACCGGGGGGGAAGAAGAAGGAGCCGGGTGGACCGATTCCCTGGAAGGAACCGCGTAGCTATGTGCTTGTTGCCGCCGCTCTGATCTCACCCACGTCCCGGTAAGTCGGCCCAACCGGGTTCCGTCGAGTTCGCGGGGCTGTGTGTGAGATCTGTTTCTGATCGGTGGAGCTAACGGGAGCTAACTGGCTAGCTCGCCACATTTAGCCCGTGTTTACGCTGTCCGGTGCCCCGTGGAAACGCGGTTTTTCAAGCTCACTTACGTGCTAAACGTGCTAACGTGTTTCCAGAGATCCGGTTGGAGGACGTTAGCGTTTCCAAACCAACATTTAGTTATCAGAAGATCGGTTGTTTGGTGACGTCGTTAGCAGCAATGGCAGCTAGCGTGCTAACGGCTACCTAGCTCAACTACGCCCCACTAGGCCTCACATTCCTGGGCGACTAACGTCAGTTTCCTCCGGTGCATTGTTCAGCGGGGTTCCGTCGGACGTCCAATACACGCAAGACTCTACGCGGTTCTCCCGGTATTCTGAATATAACAACTACAAAGTTTAGTTAGAGACTCGAGTTAAAAGTTAAGAAGTGACGCTAACGTTGGCTAACTAGCCACCGCTAGCCAGTGAACTAAGTCCTTGTTTTTGCCTCGCGCGTCGTTGTTGAATTGTTCCTCTTTGTTTTCCGTGTTCTTCTTCCTCTCCAGTGTCTTCTGATCACCGCGCGGCGGCCGTCCAGGCGTCGGAGGGCCTCCCAGAGTCCCGGTGTGTCGCGGCGGCCCGCTCCGTCGCCCGGGGAAGAGACGCACACGGGTCTTCTCGCGCGGACCCCGCGGCGCGTGTGACCGGTGTGCGCGTGAGCAGCTCTCCCTATGTGTGTCACCATGGGGGACATCAGCGACCTGGACCGGCAGATCGAGCAGCTCCGACGCTGCGAGCTCATCAAAGAAAACGAAGTCAAAGCACTGTGCGCCAAAGCCAGGTGACCGGGGCGCTTCTCACCTGCGGACCGGCTGAGGAATGCGTCCTTTGTCCAGACGAAACGCTTCTCATCTTGACGCTGCATGCAACATGAAATGTGCTCTACCGGGCCAGAGATAGAGAACACCCCCGTGGTTCTACCGACAGGTGCAACGCATGTGGGAACCTCTGCAACCGTGTTGAAAAACTTTCTCAACAATATTTAATTTCCATTGTAGAAAAAATGCCATGAGGCCGTTATATCAGCACGAGCAGTCAAACGCGTAGATCACATTTTGTTTTATTGATTTATTTTTGTTTATTTGTTCCATGCTTAATTTTTACATTGAGAAATTAAACGGTGTACATTTTAATAAAAACTGGGAAAATTGAGGTGTTCTAAAACCTTTGACCGGTAGAGTGAATACCTTGCTCCCCCCTGTGAGGGCGGCTGCAGCTCGGTGGGGTCAGGGGGTCGTCCTGCAACCCCAAGGTTGTCGGTTCGATCCCTGCTCTCCCATTATTTGCAATTCTAAGTGCCCATGAGCAAGGCACTGAACCCCCGGGTGCATCACTGCAGCCCGCTGCTCCTTAATAACTAAGCATGGGTTAAATGCTGAGAATACATGACTGTACCTGTCCTCTGTTCAATGGCAATGGATTGAATCCAATCCTATGAAATAACAAACTGGAAGTTCACGTATCCTTTTTCTACCCGTCTGTATTTTCAGAGAGATTCTGGTGGAAGAAAGCAATGTTCAGAGAGTCGACTCCCCCGTCACGGTACGCCTCGTGTTCTACGGGCTCCTGTTTGTCGAGACGTGAACTAAACGTTGGTTTAACGTGTCGGTGTGTGTTCTGTCCCCGTAGGTGTGTGGTGATATTCATGGTCAGTTCTATGACTTGAAGGAGCTGTTTAGAGTAAGTTTACACACTATTATTACACTGCCTGGGGGAAACATCGACACACAGATATGAAATGCTCACGTGGGGATTCTTATTTCAGAAGCACAACGCCTTTCAACAAAAGCTTAAATACGTTCTTGCTTGATGCCTTTTTATTAATCTGTGTAAAACCTAGTGGTCTACAACTTAATTGGGCAAAAGATGTGATTAATTGTGCCGGTGTGTCGAGGCCTTTGGTTCCACGCGTATTGTTGACATTATTCAGATGCAGCAAGCTGAAGATGCAAAGCTGAAAAGCTCCCGAACGAATGATTAGATTATGACAATTAAGCATGACAATTGTCTTGTTTAAATATCGTCCTTTGCTTTATCGCAGTTGGTGTTTTAGCATAAGCAATTAATCCAAACCCAGTTAATTAAGGCACCCAGTGGCTCTGTTCCCCCAGGCTGTCTGCTGCGTTCAAATCACGTTGTACTGCGTGGAAAGGGGAGCTTTGGTTAATGGGATTTGTTAGAATGCCGACGTGAGGGTAGAGCACTCTCGTGACGTGGCGGGTCCTGCAGACGTGGTTTAGTAGTCTGATGGAGCCTGCTGGTGGGGAGCAGCCCTCCTGGGGCCGGGTCCTGCTTGATCAAGGTCTAGCTTGATCCAGGTCCTGCTTGATCCAGGTCCAGCTGCTTGATCCAGGTCCTGCTTGATCCAGGTCTAGCTTGATCCAGGTCCAGCTGCTTGATCCAGGTCCAGCTGCTTGATCCAGGTCCAGCTTGATCCAGGTCCAGCTGCTTGATCCAGGTCCAGCAGCTTGATCCAGGTCCAGCTGCTTGATCCAGGTCCAGCTGCTTGATCCAGGTCCTGCTGCTTGATCCAGGTCCCTGTGAACACTCTTTAACCACGTGGTCTCGATTCCCTTCACGCGTCAGGTCGGTGGCGACGTCCCCGAGACAAATTACCTCTTCATGGGCGACTTCGTGGACCGAGGCTTCTACAGCGTCGAGACATTCCTGCTTCTGCTGGCGCTGAAGGTAACGCCCCGAGTCGAGGAACACGCGCGTTAGAGAAATCACTTTTTTGAGAAATGAGAAGAAAAACCGACCCGGCTGCTCCTCTTCTAGGTCCGCTATCCGGACCGGATAACCCTGATCCGGGGGAACCACGAGTCCCGTCAGATCACCCAGGTCTACGGCTTTTACGACGAGTGCCTCCGCAAGTACGGCTCGGTCACGGTGTGGCGGTACTGCACGGAGATCTTCGACTACCTGTCCCTCTCCGCTATCATCGACGGCAAGGTGAGGGGACGCCGACGTTACCGCGGCGATGTTTCTACTCTGATGGCCGGTGGAGTAACTTCCTGTCGTCGCTTGGCCCCGCCCCCTTTGTCCCTCAGATCTTCTGTGTGCACGGCGGCTTGTCTCCCTCCATCCAGACACTGGACCAGATCCGGACCATTGACAGAAAACAGGAAGTTCCCCACGACGGCCCCATGTGTGACCTCCTGTGGTCGGACCCCGAAGGTATGCAGGCGTCCTGGTGATCGCCCGTGTGTTGGCGATGCTCGCGGGAAACTATTTGGAACGTACGCCGCTCCTCTTCAGAGTTTACAACCTGACGCCATCTGGCCACCGGTGTTTGATAGATTTTACGATCAAAGGAGCGTCTGTAAATTGTCGGATAAATACTTTAAAAAAAAGTCCTACACCTCTTTTCAAAGTAAAGCTCCCTTGTTATTTAGTTTTTGGAGGCGGAGCCTGTGTAAGACTCTCTGATCTCTCCCCCTCAGACACCACGGGGTGGGGCGTGAGTCCCCGCGGCGCCGGCTACCTGTTCGGCAGCGACGTGGTGGCGCAGTTCAACGCCGCCAACGACATCCACATGATCTGCCGAGCGCACCAGCTGGTCATGGAGGGCTACAAGTGGCACTTCAATGAGACGGTGCTCACCGTGTGGTCGGCGCCCAACTACTGCTACAGGTACGTCGAGGCGGGAGAACGCGCCGCGGACCAAGAGCGTCGGCGTCAACGCCAGATGTCAGTCGGCAGCCGCGTCATCTGCCCGTATAAAGATTGATTCCTTCTCATTGTTTTTGGAACTAATTTAATGTTTTTGGAAGATGTGCTCCGTACCTTTCATGGATTATACCATTAATGTTGTATTTCAGTGTATTTCCGTCAGTCGTTTACACACAGAAGACACTCGGGGGGGGGGGGGGGGGGGGGGGGTTTGATTTCTATATTAGGCGAGGATTTACATCCTGTTTTTATCGTCTCTTGCTTCTGCCCGTTGGGGAGACAGTTTGGTTTACTCGGGTGATCGCTGTTCCTCTTCGTCTCACCTTTCAAACGAGACCAGCCGCGTGCGGTCGAGGAGCGAGTCCTGGCTTAGTTTCTGGGTTTGAGGAGCTGGTGTTCTGTGACGGGCCGTTCAGGCAGGCGTCCTAACCCGTCGCTCCGTCTCTCTCTGGTCACTCAGGTGCGGAAACGTGGCGGCCATCTTGGAGCTGGACGAGCATCTACAGCGGGAGTTCATCATATTCGAGGCGGCGCCACAGGAGACCAGAGGCATCCCCTCCAAGAAGCCAGTAGCTGACTATTTCCTGTGAGCTCCCCCCCCCCCCAGTGGACGGCTACGACGTGTCCGAGGGGAAGAACCAGCCTCCGGTACCATTTCACACCAGCCGCCCTCCATCCCCCGTCGGACTGAACTCGGAGCAGTTAGACACAAACGGGCCCCACCCCCGGGTTTCTGCTGCGCTGCACTTCGGGGTCACTGTGAAGGGCGTCGAGGTCTTCGCCTCCATCGTTTCCTTTCTCCCCTCGCCCTCCTCAACCATTTCTCTCTCCGCCCGCTGTAGATACGACCCCCCCCCCCCCCCCCCCCTGACCTGAGCTTCACCCATTCATGTAGAGTTATTTTTCTTCTTCATTTTTAAATATTTTCAGATGTAGGAAGTGAAACGATTCTGTAACTTCAAGGGAAACGTTGCTGCTTTTCAACGTGTGTGTGTGTGTGTGTGTGTGTGTGTGTGTGTGTGTGTGTGTGTGTGTGTGTGTGTGTGTGTGTGTGTGTGTGTGTGTGTGTGTGTGTGTGTGTGTGTGTGTGTGTGTGTGTGTGTGTGTGTGTGTGTGTGTGTGTGTGTGTGTGTGTGTGTGTGTGTGTGTGTGTGTGTGTGTGTGTGTGTGTGTGTGTGTGTGTGTGTGTGTGTGTGGCTCTGAACACACACACTTGCAGCTGGTTGAAAGCGGGCAGCGTGTCCCGTGAAGATATTCCTTCAAAGCATTTACATTTCCTTTGTTTTTGATTTTTTTGTTTTGTTTAATTGTCGCTGCCAGGATTAAATGCAGGATGATGTCGTCCCCTCTTCTGTTCTTCTGTTCTCCGCGATGTGCGTCTATTTAACCCCCCAGTGCTGCTCAGCGTCCTCACCAGTGCCAGACACACAACTGGCCCACAGGAGTCATTATATTCATAGTTTTCTCTTAATTCCTTTTAATCTACAAATCACTGTAGGTCTGTCAATTTTGATATTGTGAGAATAAAGTTTTTGTATCAATGCATTTCTTCTTCAGGTGTGGTTTAATGTGCCGACCTCACACTAATGAGTTTAATTAACCATCACATATAATTTCACCGTCTGTCGTCATCGTTGATCAGAGGACGAGGTCACGACGTCTGGATTCTGTTGGACTGAAACGACACTAATGGACAAAAGATAAAGGTACTACATACGTTACGTTATGGTGCGTTCAGGCTCTGTTCAGTGAAAATGAGTATTGGGTGAAGGTTATGAGTTAGTAAGATTATAAATTAATGAGGTTATGAGTTAGTGAGATAAATTAATGAGTTAGTGAGATTAAAAATTAATGAGGTTATGAGTTAGTAAGATTAGGAGGTTATAAATTAATAAGGTTATGAGTTAGTTAGGTTATAAATTAATGAGTTAGTGAGGTTATAAATTAGTGAGATAAATTAATAAGGTTGTTAGGTTATAAATTAGTGAGGTTATGAATTAATGAGATGAGTTAGTGAGGTTATGAGTTTGAGGTTATAAATTAGTGAGGTTATGAGTTAGTAAGATTAGGAGGTTATAAATTAGTGAGAAAAATTAATAAGGTTATGAGTTAGTTAGGTTATAAATTAGTGAGGTTATAAATTAATGAGGTTATGAGTTAGTGAGATTACAAATTAGTGAGGTTATAAATTAATGAGGTTATGAGTTAGTGAGATTATAAATTAATGAGGTTATGAGTTAGTGAGATTAAAAATTCATGAGGTTATGAGTTAGTAAAATTAGGTTATAAATTAGTGAGATACATTTATGAGTTTGTGAGGTTATAAATTAGTGAGATTATAAATTAATGAGGTTATGAGTTAGTAAGATTATGAGTTAGCACGTTTAGTTAATGAGGTTATGAGTTAGTGAGGTAAATTATAACGTAATCCTGATTGTGTTCAAATGTAATCACTAGGGCTGTCAATCGATTAAAAAAAATTAACTAATTAATCGCACATTTTGAAATTCATTAATCGCGATTAAAAGTTGTTTTTTCGTCTAAAGACTAAATCTTCTAAATGAACGAGTAATCCCTTCAGACAGCGTGTATTTCAGACACTTGTTTAATTGTATTTGTTTTTAAAGACAAAACTTCACACAGAGCTGTGTTTTCAAAGAGGCTCCTAGGGAGGTATTTAATATCGTGGATGATGAATTGTTTCTTCAGTGAAACATCCAGATTAGTCAGAAAAGGTGTATTAGAGACCCCATTGGTCCTGTCATCTTTAACACTGAACAACAGCAGAACCAGTGGCCTTGGTAACTGACAAATATGTCACGTTAACCCTCTGGAGGCTGGGCTCATTTTCTCCATTTTACAAAAAAATGTAAATTCACCTTTTAAAGGCTTTTGCATGTGACACATCCCAGTGTTTCCCCCACCATTCTATCAGCATATATTCAGCATGTCATTCTGTCTCCACGTGTCGGTCACTCTTCTCTCTCCGTCTCGCGCGCCGCAGAGCTCCATGCCGGCGTGTCTGCGCGCGCATCGGGGCGGAGCAACAACAACAAAAAGTCACCTGCACCTTCCGCCCCGCGTCACCGACACGTCGCCCGATGTTTCTCTGTGAATATCGAGGAGCAGACGGGACGGGAGGAAGGAGGCGGACTGCCGCGGCTTGACACTCAGGAGTGCAACAACTTCAACGACACCGGAAGTAAACAAAGTTGCGTTAATTGCGGTAAAATATTTTAGTGCGTTAATCTCGGCCAAATTAATCGCATAGATTAACGCTGACAGCCCTAGTAATCACGTAAAATGTAAAGTGGGTCAGAGACTTGAAGACATAAAGTAGTTTGAAGGAACATAAATGGATATTGAAGATGAATTATGAGCTGTTTAAATTAGCTTGAATCATAATACCTCATTCAAATTAATATTTCCGGACTTGAGTTTTGTTTTAATGATGAATAAAATCCACTATACATTATTTTAACATTGAGGTTGATGGTTTACAGACTTTTAGATGTTTATCTGCCAATAAACATCTTCAGCACATTCAAAAAACCAGATCAGGCATCTCAAAGTTATATTTTAGCCTCTTTTCTTCTTTGTGTTGACCCGAGTTCAGACCTCGAACTACCGCGCTTTTGTTTAACCTTTCAAAAATAAAAGTCTGATTTAACTTAAAGAGGAAGTAGATTAAAACGTCTATAAGTTATTCAAACAATACAATATAAAAAGCATACACAAAGAAACAATAAGGCAGATACAAAAATAGGCAAACACAAAACAAAAAAACTCTCATGGGGTTATTTTACAGTTTTACTTTTAACTTCTGTTAAAAAATGTCTTAATGTGATTTTAATATCCATCCTCTCTGGAGGATCGTCCTTCATGTTGGGAAACAAACCATACCCAGCTCTTAAAATCCGGGTTATGAGGTAATTCACATGAATGAGTGCACGAGTATCATTAAGTTAAAGACACCCACAACGGGGCGCGCGTAAGCCACGCCCACCTGGTTGACCAATGAGAACAGGGGGGGGGGTACCTGTTTGAGTACCATAACCATAAAGTTAAATGAAGTGTCTTGACGCTCATATTCCTCACAGGGGCTCAACGGACGTGTGGAATCAAAGCTGCGCACCTGGTGGCGCTCTCACCTGAAAGCTGTTTTTTCTGGCTCGACACCAAGAAAGCCCCGTGTTCGAGAGTCAAGCGACACTGAACGCAACACACCCGGAAATACCTGCTCACGGTCTCCGGTGTGTCGTTGGCGCGGGACGTGAACTCCACAGGTAGATTGACGTGTTTTTTTACGAGGAAACTTTATGACCTTTTTTATGATTTAGTTTTAATGAATTTGTTCGTAATGTGTGATGCAATGTTCTCACGTGGCGTCTCTCGTTGGGTCGCCACGCGCAGCTGCACGCGCGTTAAAAGCTGCACGCGGGTCCGCGGGGGAAGCATCCGCGAGCCGGACGCACGCGCCGCGGCGCGTTTGATGTGAACTGGGTTTGGACCGAGTTAATTCGTTTAGGCAACAGAAGTGTTGGGGAGTCATTTTATCGTAATCCTCATGTATAACTTAAACCTAACATCATCGGATTAGTTAACCACACGTCAAAGTAATCTGATCCACTCCAGATTACGGAGAACATTTCATATTATATATCGTCATAATGAGGCACGTGCACAGATAGAGCCCTAGTGGTGCTCAAGCACCAGCCCTTTTGCCCTGGATGAGAAAAGTGCCCTTTTTGCTGGAGCCCACTTTTTTTTCTTCATTAATAAGTATTTAAGAATAAAAATAGTCTCTGTCATCAAGTCCTCCCAAATGTGTTTGGATATCTGTCGGGGCATTTATTGGAGTTCTTGTGAGAATTTCGCCCCGACATGCTCCGCGGCGCTCAGGAGCCCCAGCCGCGCCCCAGCCCCCCCCCCCGCCGCGCCCCTCCCTCCTCCTCCTCCTCCACTTCCTCCTCCGTGCAGTGCTCCTCGCGCCACCAAACGGGTTCACCTCCTTCTCCTCTGACCCGCAGCATCAGACAAACAGGTCACGAGTCATGACGGTGTTTGTCCCCTGACGTTGTTTGGTGATAAATTAACCACAACTGAAAATATTACGTCTCAACTGGTCCGACGTTTCCTAAAAAAAATAAACAAACACAAATTCCCGAAATCCGTGATTTCAAAGCCTAGTCCAGCTGTTTACTGACGTCATGTTTGAGAGAGAGAGAGATCTGTTTTATAAATGCCATTTAGACAATTTCGATAGTATGTTGAATTTATTAATTCATTTTATAAATGTCACAATAATTCACAGCTAGAACAGAGCAGCTAAACTATGCTAACAATAGCTCTCGGTGTCATGCTATCCATGTGCCACATTGTTTTATGTGGTATGTTTCTCTTTGTTTTGTCTGTTCCAGTTTTACAAAGATCAATCTTGTATGAGTAATTGCAGAGGGTGAAAAGAGTAAACGCAAGAAAAAACAACACTTGTAATAGCTTCTTACGAACCAAGAGTGATGTCATGCTGGGAAATATCAGATTGAGGCCTTATAACGTTTTTACAGAAGTTTGATATTTCCCGGCATGACCGAACGGTCGAGGTTAGTACGTTGTTTATTATATGGCATGTTTGGCTCCTATTATTTTGTAAATAAATTGTAATTGTTAATAGAAAACATGTCATTTTGTTCAACTCATGTCTTCTCACGACACAATGTGTTTCAAGTGTTGCTAGCAACCAACTCCTTAACTTGGAAAAATCATTTTGGTGATGGGTGCCCTTTTTTTTGGTTTGAGCACCTGCCCCCCAAAATGTCTGTGCACGTGCCTGTTCATAATATACATTCTGAGTATCTTTGAAGCAGCTTTTTGAGAATCGGCTCAGGTGAACCTGGTTCACTGGCCTGGAGGAACCGGGTTCAGCAGGACCGAGCTCTGGCATGGAGTACCCTCATGGAGGACCCTCTAAATCCAGTTAGTCCGGCTTTTACTGGAGAAACCAGATGGAACCGAAAATGACCATAAAGTACTGAATGATGACATCATGCTGAATAGAAGAAGACTTGAAACTAGAGACTGAGACATAAACTCATGTTTACAATGTTTACTGAGGGAATACATCAAGAGAGAAGTAGTCATTATATAAACTTCTATACAACCAGAGGAGCCCCCTGGTGGTCAGGAGAGAGAATGCAGCTTTAACACATGAAGCATAGACTTCTATACAACCAGAGGAGTCGCCCCCTGGTGGTCAGGAGTGAGAATGCAGCGTTAACACATGAAGCATATACTTCTATACAACCAGAGGAGTCGCCCCCTGGTGGTCAGGAGAGAGAATGCAGCTTGAAGTTTAGACTTCACGTGTTAAATGTCTCCACGGTGAAGTTTTGTTTCTGTGTTGACAGGATGGAAACCCAGAGTCAGGTCGTGGCCCGGCTGCGGTCGGCGTTTGGTTCCGGCGTCACGATCCCGGTGGCGTTTCGCTTGAATCAGCTGTCAGAGCTCATGTCCATGATCACCGACAACGAGGAGCAGATTCTAGTTGCTCTGCACAAAGACCTCGGAAAGGTGAGACGCACAGACCCGTGCACTACCTTCTAACTGCTGAAGGTGTTTGAAGCACGTCACATGACTTGTTTGGTCCCCCCCCCCCTTGTTCTCATTGTTCAGCCGAAGTTTGAGGCCATCATGTCCGAGGTTGACATCGTGGTCAACGAGCTGCACCACGCCATCGCTAACCTGAGCAGCTGGATCCAGCCGGACTACGTCTCCAAAAACCTGGTGGGCACGACGCCTGACTTATCACAACTGAAGGGTTCACAAATGCATATTTATGTTATTACTATTATCTATCTTTTTTTTATTGTTCAAATTTGTTCGTGGAAAATATTTTCAATTCCCAAAGTTAAAGGTAAACACGACGACTGCTGAGAATTATTTTGTCTCTTATTTATTTTATTTATTCATTATTTCATCAGGTGTAATTTCCTTTTTAAATAGTTTTATAAGACATTTCTTATCTTTAAACCCTTTCAGGCCACGAAGCTGGACGACTGCTTTGTGCGCCGGGAGGCGCTGGGCGTGGTGCTGATCATCGGGCCGTGGAACTACCCCCTGCACCTCCTCCTGCTGCCCCTGGTCTCAGCCATCGCTGCAGGTATCGCCCAGGCCACGCCCACAATCACCACGATTGCACCGTGCGGATTGCGGCGCTTGACATCTGTGTCGTTTTTATTTAATGTTTGTAATGTTACAATCAAATGAAAATGCAAACTGTTGTTCAGCCTCTCGGTCTCTTCCGCCTACCGGGCCAAACGTCCTCACCCGAGTGTTTCCTGCTGAACCGCTTCGTGTTCACACGCCATCGGATGGAAATCTAATTGTCTGGAATGTAAACCTGATGGATCCTCAGATCCACATTCTGTTCTCGAGAGATAACACGTCTTTACTTCATATCCATTCCCTCCTGTAAAGAGTTATTATCGGTGCTCGTTTATCTTCTTTTGAAGAAGGACACCCTGAATGTCTGCTTCAGTTCCGCCGGTCTGAAGAAACGTAGCCCGGAGCACTCTTAGTAGACGAGGTCTTTTATCAGAGAGACGGCCGAGCGCCGAGGGGCTGACTCTGGGTTTAAACGTTTATTAAAACACCTTTTATATGAAACGTGAAGAAGTCACTCGGTGCTGTCGTTGCTGACGATGCTGGTGTTTCCAACCAGGAAATTGTGCCGCCATCAAGCCGTCGGAGGTCAGCGCCCACACAGACCAGCTGATGGCTGAGCTCATCCCTAAATATTTGTCTCAGGTAAAGCACATTTGTATATATTTTTTTATATATATAAATGTTTTATATGTACATATTTTATATAATTTAAATATATATTTCATGTATATATTTACTTTATATATTTATTTTATATATATGTATATATTTAATTAATATATACATTTATTTTATATATATACATATAAATATATGTTTTGTTTGTAAAATATATATACAGATATATATTTTTAATATATATATTTATATGGATATATTTATTGTATATTTTTATATATATTTTATGTATATATACATAATTTTAAAAATAAATAAAATAATCTATAAATATCTACTGGTCTCTCTCTCTCTCTCTCTCTCTGTGACAGGACTGCTACACGGTTGTTCGTGGTGGAGCCGAGGAGACCACGACACTTCTGCTCAACCGCTTTGACCACATCTTCTACACGGGTACGCGCCTCTTGACGGAGCTGGTTGTCGACGTAAACACACGCACTGGTCCAAACACCCAAATAATCACAAATACAACAAACATCACAATAACAGACGAGTCGGTGAGAAGTCTCTCAGCGGGGGGGGGCAAACGTGCCATATAATTAAATCTTTGGTCAGATTTCAGCTGCGTGACACTTCTAGTGATGAGTAAAGTGAGATAATTTAACATAATAAACATGTTAAATTAAATGTATTGAAGTTACACAGTTTCTACCTATACAGATATTTGTTCATTTCCCCCTGAAATAAATCAACATTTTAATTTGATGACCCGTTTCCACTTCGGATCCTTCTCTCTTCAGGTTCTCAGACGGTGGCGCGCATCATCCTGCAGGCCGCCGCAGTCCACTTGACCCCGGTGACCTTGGAGCTGGGCGGCAAGTGTCCGTGCTTCATCTACGGCCGGGTGAACATCGCGGCCGCCGCCCGCCGCCTGGCGTGGTCCAAGTTCTTCAACGCCGGCCAGAGCTGCGTGGCGCCGGACTACGTGCTGTGCTCGCCCGCCACCAGGGACGCCCTGCTGCCCGAGCTGCGCCAGACCCTGGAGGAGTTCTACAGCCGGGACCCCCAGACCAGCCCCGACCTGTCCCGCATCGTGTCGGCCCGGCACTGGACCCGCCTGATGGCGCTGCTCAAGAGGTCCGCTGGCGAGGTCGTGTTGGGAGGAGAGAGCGACCAGCAGGACAAGTACATCGGTGGGTTAGGGTCAACGACTCTTATATATTATTAAAAGATTAGCTTTTGTGTTAAATATCAACGGTTAGAGTTTAAGTTGACTTTTGTGTCCAAAGCTTCATTCTCTCTCCTGACCACCAGGGGGCATCTCCTCTGGTTGTATAGAAGTCTATGCTTCATGTGTTAAGGTTGTATTCTCTCTCCTGTGTTTTTGCCGATCTGATATTCCTCTTCTTCACGTCCTCCATCAGCTCCCACAGTGTTGGTGGGCGTTGCCGAGGACGACGCTCTGATGGCGGAGGAGATCTTCGGCCCCATCCTGCCCATCATCACCGTGGAGTCTCTGGAGGACGGCATCGCCTTCATCAACCGCCAGGAGAAGCCGCTGGCGCTCTACGTCTTCTCCGACGAGGCCGCCGTAAGAGAGAGAGCTGCTGGACGCCATGTCGCCTGTGATTGATGTCATGTGTTTGATGTCTCGTGTGTTTGATGTATCGTATGTTTGATGTCCTGATGTCTCGTGTGTTACATGTCCTCCTCCTCTACCTGAAGGTGGTGAACACGGTTCTGGAGAAGACCAGCAGTGGAGGGTTCTGCTCCAACGACGGCATCATCCACATGTGCCTGCCCACCCTGCCCTTCGGAGGTGTAGGTAGGTCGTGAAGCTCCGCCCACTTCCCCGTTTCCCCAAAGTTTCCTCCCTGCTGGAGAGATTTGGGATTTTAGGGAACTGTTGGACGTTTGGTGTCTTCATGTCCCGGGTCAACCGAAGATCACTCGATTAATTAACCGCGTACTTTTTAAAAGTAGAAATATGGTTGCCATTTTGGTTTTTCCCACATTTTTTTTTTTTTAGATATAAAGTATAATATAAATTCAGTTTATTTGTATAGCCCATTTTCCCAAAGTACAAATTTGTCTGAGTGCTTTACATGACATGTCATTTAGCAGACGCTTTTATCCAAAGCGACTTACAATAAGTGCATTTCAACCTAGAGTACAAACTAAGAACAACAAGAATACAGGAAGTAACATTTCCTCAACATAGTCGAACTACAAAAGTACCATATTGAAGTGCAAATCTGTGTTTTAATCCAGCTATAGTCTAAAGGTGTGTTTTCAGTCTCCGGCGGAAGATGTAGAGACTTCCTGATGTCAGTGGGGACTCGTTCCACCACTGAGGAGCCAGGACAGCAAACAGTCTGGATGTAGAGTGGTTAGCTCGAGGTGCAGGAGTCACAAGTCGATTGGCTGTTGCCAAGCGGAGGGAACGTGCCGGGGTGTACGGTGTGACCATATCCCGGATGTAGACGGGGCCCGATCCGTTCAGAGCATGGTACGCCAGAACCAGTGTTTTGAAGCGGATGCGAGCAGCCACCGGTAACCAGTGGAGAGAGCGGAGGAGCGGAGTGGTGTGGGTGAATTTCGGGAGGCTGAAGACCAGTCGAGCTGCTGCATTCTGGATGAGCTGCAGAGGTCGGATGGCCTTAGCAGGTAGACCAGCCAGGAGGGAGTTGCAGTAGTCAAGGCGTGAAATGACCAGAGCCTGGATCAGAACCTGTGCCGCCTTCTGAGTAAGAAGAGGCCGTGTTCTCCTGATGTTGTGCAGCATGTACCTACAGGAACACGTCGTCACAGCGATGTTGGCCGTCAGGGAGAGTTGACTGTCGAGTGTCACCCCGAGGTTCCTGGCAGTCAGGGTAGGGGCCAACACAGAGCTGTTGAAGGTGATAGTCAGGTCATGGGTGGGGGAGCCTTTCCCTGGAAGGAATAGTAGCTCAGTCTTGTCAGGGTTGATCTTCAGGTGGTGAGCAGACATCCACTGAGAGATGTCGGTCAGACAGACAGAGACTCGTGCCGCCACCTGTGTTTCGGCCGGTGGAAACGAGAAGATCAGTTGGGTGTCATCAGCATAGCTATGGTAGGAGAAGCCGTGCGAACGAATGACAGAGCCGAGAGAATTTGTGTACAGAAAGAAGAGGAGGGGACCCAGGACGGAGCCTTGAGGAACCCCAGTAGTGAGAGGACAAGGATCAGACACAGATCCTCTCCAAGTTACCCGGTAAGTGCGGTCGTTAAGGTAGGAAGAGAAAAGAGCGAGTGCAGTGCCTGAGATCCCCAGGTCCTGAAGAGAAGAGATCAGGATCTGGTGGTTCACGGTGTCAAATGCTGCAGAAAGGTCTAGAAGGATAAGGACAGAGGAGAGAGAGGCTGCTCTAGCAGTGTGAAGCTGCTCAGCAAGGATGCCAGTCTCTGTCGAGTGGTGAGGGTCAAGAAGGCTGTTACTGTGGAGATAGGCGGACACTTGGTTAAAGAGAGCTCGCTCCAGAGTTTTGGAGAGAAAAGGAAGAAGAGAGACCGGTCTGTAGTTGCTGACTTCAGACGGGTCGAGCGTGGGTTTCTTCAGGAGAGGGTTGACTCTCGCCTCCTTCAGAGAGTTAGGGAAACAGCCAGTTGAGAGGGAGCTGTTAATAAGATGGGTGAGGAAGGTCAGAAGGTCAGGAGCAATAGCCTGGAGAATGGGAGACGGGACGGGGTCAAGGGCGCAGGTGGTCGGTCGAGCGGAGGTCACCAAGCTAAGAACTTGATTGGGAGACAAGGGGGTGAAAGAGGAAAGAGAGGGGGATGAAGAAGTTAGTTGCTGAGGTGATAGAAGATGGATTAGTAAAGGAGGCGCGGATGTCGTCTATCTTGTTTGTAAAGTAGTCGACAAAGTGGCTCGGCAAAAGGGTGGAAGGAGGAGGGGGACAGGGGAGATCAAGGAGGTTGGAAAAGCTAGAGAAGAGTTTTTTGGGGTTAGAGAAGGAAGACTGAATTTTGGTCAGGTAGAACGAGCTTTTGGCTGCAGAGAATGAGGAGAGGAGAGATTGATAGAAGAGCAGGTCTTCCGCTTGATTCGATTTGCGCCATTTCCTTTCCGTCGCTCGCAGGGTGGCTCTCTCGGCGCGCACCGAGTCCGACAACCACGGAGCCGGAGAGGATTTCCGAACCGGTCGTGTCTTAAAAGGACAAAGAGAATCAAGAGATGAAGACAGGGAAGAGAGGAGAGTGTCTGTGGCAGAGTTAGGCTGCATGAGTGAGAAGGAGCCAGTTGAGGGGAGAGCAGATAGGACAGAGGAGGCCAGGGAGGAGGACAGAGGGTGCGAATGTTGCGCCGTACAGGTGCAGAGTCTGTAGATATGGGTGGGTTGTCAGTGCCATAGAGCGAGAGAGAGTAAGAGATGAAGAAGTGGTCAGAGACATGGAGAGGAGTTACAGTGAGGTTGGAGGTAGAGCAGTTTCTTGTGAAAATGTAGTCAAGGCGGTTGCCGGCTTTGTGAGTGGGAGGGGAGGGACTGAGTGAGAGGTCAAAGGAAGACAGTAAGAGTAAGAGATCACATGACTTCTCTGTCTGGATGTTAAAGTCACCCAGAAGGATGAGCGGGGGGCCGTGTTCCGAGAAGTTCGATAAGAGGGCGTCTAGCTCTTCCAAGAAATCTCCCAAAGAACCAGGGGGACGGTAGAGAACAACAATGTGAAGTTGAACCGGATGAGTAACCGTCACCGCATGGAACTCAAAAGTCAGTGGGATAAAGAGTGGAAGCGGGTAGGGAGAGAAACACCATGTGGGTGAGATGAGTAAACCTGCACCTCCACCCCGACCAGAGGGTCTGGGTGTGTGGCTAAAGGAGAAGGCAGAGGAGAGAGCAGCTGGGGTAGACGTGTTGTCTGCTGTGATCCAGGTCTCAGTGAGAGCCAGGAAGTCAAGCGACTGCTCCATGGAAAAGCCAGAGATGAAACCGGCCTTGCGGTTGGCTGACTGACAGTTCCAGAGGCCTCCTGTGACCAGATGCTGGGTGTGAGTAGAACGGGTAGGAAGGAGAACCGAGGAGGGGTTCCGGTACATGAATGAACGAGTCCTATAGTAACTACGAGTAGAGATACGCACAGGTATGGAAAATACACACATATTCAAAAATGGTGAAATACTCAGCCACCCACGAAGACTCCAACGGAAGACTCCTATGTCTTTGTCCTCCGAGTCTTCGTCACGATGACGCTAAAGACCCCATCCGGTTATGAGCCCAAGTTGGTGCCGATTACCTCCAGCCGCGTTGACCCCGCCCCTTGGCCGTTGGTATTCAAATGACACTCAATTGAAACCAGGTGATGAGCGCTCGTCCAATCAGTGAAGATTCAGGTGTCGGGACACACGCGTTACAATCTGTACACATAGACATCCTTGTCCCACATCCCTAGTATCTGAACTGGATTTCTGAAGAAACTAAAAAAAGAGTTCCAAGTCCCCAGTAGATGGAGATGTATGACAAACGACAATTACAGAATAAAATATATACATACTACATAATGTCGTCGCACGTCAGCAAAATTAAATGTAACGACATAAGAATAAATGCTTTAATACAAATAGAGGTTTATATTTTAGTTGATCCCTTTGAATTTGAGGCAGGACTCAAGACGTGTTTAATGGGATGAAAATATCACGTGATGACATTTCTGGACAGACGTTGGTGTGAACGTCACCGGTCATCTTACACGGTACTTATCTTCCAAGTCTCGTGTATCCCGTCTCCTAACATGAGTCTGACCCATTGAAGTAGCCGCTCGGTGTTCTGTCCCCCCCCCCCCAGGTGCCAGCGGGTTCGGCAGCTACCACGGCCGCTGGGGCTTCGAGACGTTCAGCCACCGGCGCGCCGTCATGCTGCGCGGCTGGACGCTGGAGCGGCTCAACGGGCTGCGCTACCCGCCGTACCGCGAGGACAAGCTGAGCTGGCTGCGCTGGACCATGTCGGCCAAGAGCAGCTGCTCCATCATGTGACCACGGAGCAGCTGCTGCATCATGTGACCACGGAGCAGCCGCTCCGTCGTGTGACCACGGAGCAGCGGCTCCATCATGTGACGACGCGTGTGGATGGAATTGTCCGGGGGAATTGGGATCAATCGCGCTTTATTTAGTTGTATATGTTACACACAGCTTTCAGATTATGTACAACTCTGTATTTTAATTAGGGATGGGTATCGTTTGGGTTTTTTCCGATAACGGTGCCTGAACCGATACTTTTTTTTAAAAACGCACAATGACATTAAAAACCTCTTTGGCCATATTCCCTGTAGAAGCCGTTATCATGGAGCACCGACACACAACGGATATCAGACTGTTAACATACACAATACATGTTCGCCATTATATGATGTATATATAGTCATGTGCAGACTTTATAGGGTTAATCCTGTCACTGTTTTGATGGGCAGAGAACAACCAATCAGAGGGACTGAAGATGACACGTGACACATATAGTTTTGCTTCTGACAGCCAGTTACACTGAAACAAAGTGACGTCCCACGGTCTTTATTCCTCCGTCATTATATTCCCGGTAACACCGGGTATACAGCCGGGACCGCTGGACATCAACACATCTGCTAGCAGACTGTCACGCTCGTAGCTCGTGTTAGCTACGAGCTAGCGCTAGCTTAAGCATGGTTATAATGGCTAATTTATTATTTCTTGGCCTACTTCTATGAATGCAAGACTTGCAATCAACGTTCCGGTACTAATCTGTGTTCCGGCTGCTCGTCATCATCGGTCTCCCCGTCGCGTCCAGCCTGACGCTGGTGTGCTCCACACGGCGCAGCCTCCGCTGTCAGTTAAATATGAGAGGCTCGTAACCTGCTGACAGGCGGAGTCACCACAGAAGTTCACAATAGTTCTTTTCAATGTCAATCGGCTCAGGCACCGGAAAGAAGCACCGAAATGTGCGTTGCGTTTCGGTCCGGGTAATACCGGTTGTATTGGCACCGATTTCCGGTATCCAACCCTAATTTTTATGCAATAATTATATTGATAAAGCCGTCTCGACTCCACGGCCCGCCTGCCTTCATCGACAGCGTTATTGTTTTTAATAACCTCACTCCATCGTTTTTGTTCATTTGCTTTCACCGTCTGCAGATATTTACGTGTGTGTTGTGAAATGCTGTAAATACATTATATTGTCAATCTGTGAGTCTCCATTCTTCTAGAGATGAATTTCAGACCGTTGTCACGAACAAGCCGTTTACATTTTTGGGGGAACTGTGGGTCAGAATTATCACATTTATTCATCAAAAGAGGACGTCCTGAAAAAAGATGGCGACTGTCAGAAGAGCAGCTGAGGTCACTGAAGGTCAACCTGTATGGGGAGTCAAAAAGATGTCCGCCTGCTCCTCAGCAGTCACTTCTTTTATTTCATCCAGAATCACCGTCTCAAAAGTAATTACAAAAAAACAAAAGGAACAAACGTCACATGAGGACCCTCTGACCACCGGAGCCTCGGATGGCTGCAACGTGGGGGGGGAAGCCACCTTCAGAACTCTACAAGTACCGGACCCCGAGGCGGCGCCGTCACGGCTCTGGTCTGTAGGAGGACGGGGCGTTGGTCCCGGGGAGCGCCGGCTCGTGGGCCTCGGACTCTGTCTGCGGCACCGGGCTGGCGGGCGCCGCCGGCTCCTTCTGCACCAGCTCGGGCTCGTCCTGGCCCGCCTGGGGCGGGTGGACCAGCACCCGGTCGATGATGCCGAAGTCCTTCGCCTCGACGGGGCTCATGTAGCGGTCCCTCTCCATCACGCCCTCTGAAAGAGACGGACGTCAACATCTCTCTGCCGTGATTGGCTGATGGCGACCTCTCTCTCGGAGACGCTTACAGCTGACATACAGACCCGGTGTTTGTTGTGAGTTTAACTTTCTGCACGTTAAACATACACTTTCCTAATGTATTCCCAGTTCACTGCTTGAAATCATGAATTCATTGTCATAACTTCTTAGTTCTTGCATACTTTTAGTGCCGTCATGTCGTCCTCCAGTTCACCAGCTGTCGGCATTTAAAGCTGCGTTCATTGTTCTTTTGGCCACTAGGGGGCAGCAGACCCCTTTATGAAGCCCCCCCAGGAGGACCTCTGGTCTTTGTGGGGTCTGTATCATCCATGCATTCATCTTCAGTAGACTCGACTACTGCGATGGTGCGTTCACAGTTCTCTGTAAAAAGTCAACCCAGAACGCTGCAGCTCGAGTCCGCACTCAGCTCTGAGGTCTCTGCACTGGCTGCTGGTTTATAAAGCCCTGAATGGTCCCAACTACCTCATGAACCATCCAGACCCCTCAGGAGGTCTGGGACTGGTCTACTTCCTGGAGTCAGAACTAAACATGAAGAAGCAGATTCTGGTCCACACATCTGGAAAGCTGCAGGTCTGCTGAGCCCCTCAGAGACCCCTTTAAATCCAGATGTTAGACTTGTGTTGCCTTTAATGGAACCAGATTCAAGGATAATAAAGTTCTACATCTCACTCCTGTATTTTATCTCTTAACTCCACTCAACCTTTTATTCTAGTTTTTGCTTTTTGACTGTTTTGAACGTTCTTACTTGTTTTCTTTAGCATTTTGTTTTGATGCTTTCATGTGACGCACTTTGAGTTGCCTTATCGTCTACAATGTGCGACACAAATAAACTCGCCTCGCCCCAAAAGAGGTTAACCCGTCACTTTGAAGAGCGCCGTGCGTGTGGGTGTCACGTGACTTACCGATGGTGGCCAGCGGCTGCCTCGTGTGCTTGGCGTAGAGGCCGTTGATCTGTCGCTTCAGCTTCATGATCTCCTCGGCCTGGATGGCGATGTCCGTGGCCTGACCCTGGACACACACACACACACACACACACACACAGATTATCACTACCGTGAAATGACCCCCCTCACAGACCCTGTGCTCGGTTCTCTCGCCCCGTGGCCGTCTTACCTTGGTGCCCCCTGAAGGCTGGTGCACCATGATGCGGGCGTTGGGCAGTGATTGCCTCATACCCGATGTCCCCGCCGCCAGCAGCAGGCTGCCCATGCTGGCTGCCTGGCCCACGCACCAGGTGGAGATGGGGTTGAGGATGTACTGCATGGTGTCGTAGATGGCCAGGCCGGCCGTCACCACACCGCCTGGGGGGGCATTTAGTATCTTATGACTTTTTTTGAAAGGGAAACTGGTATATTATTATGTTGTTCACCATAATTAGATTCTAAAAATAAATATTAAACAGTAATTCCAATATGATAAAATAAATAATTAGAAACTAAAAATGGAAAATATAAAATGCTTAAATGTAAAAACATAGGTTTTTCTTGTTGTTCCCACCTTGAAATATCAGAAAGAAGCCTTTCTTTTCTCACGTAAAAAAAGGGACACTAATAAATATAGATTTCATTTATGATATGGTTTTTAGTCACTTAAAAATGGGAAACTGGTATAAGATAATTAGACCATAATGAGATTCTAAAAATAAATATTAAACAGCAATATGGAAAATTCATAATTTAAAACTCCTAAAATGTAAAATATAAAATGCTTAAAAATGTAAAAACATAAGTGTTTCTTCTTATTTTTCCCACCTCGAAATATCAGAAAGAAATCTTTCTTTTGTCACGTAAAAAAAGGGACCCTAATAAATATAGATTCAATTTATGTTTTGGTTTTTTGTCACTTGTCAGATGTTTACTTAAAATAGGAAACTGGTATAAGATAATTAGACCATAATGACATTCTAAAAATAAATATTAAACAGCAATATGAAAAATTCATAATTTAAAACTTCTAAAATGGAAAATATAAAATGGTTAGATGTAAAAACACAAGTTTTTCTTCTTGTTGTTTCCACCTCAAAATATCAGAAAAAAGCCTTTCTTTTCTCACGTAAGAAAAAGACACTAATAAATATAGATTTCATTTATTCTATGGTCACTTATGTGAAAAAATTAATAATTTAAAACTCCTAAAATATAAAATATAAATGCTTACATGTAAAAACATAAGTTTGTCTTTTTGTTTTTCCACCAAAAAAAAAGAAAAGAAAAAATATGTATCTTCTTTTCTCACGTAAAAAAGGGGACAACATATATAGATTTAATTTACTCTATGGACGTTCAGAGGCTTTTCTCCTCACCGGGACTGTTGATGTACATGTGGATGGTTTTGTTGTTGCTCTCCGACTGGAGATAGAGCAGCTGGGCGATCACCAGACTGGCCACGGAGTCATCGATCTGAGGGAGGAAGAGCGACGTCAGAGGAAAATCATTTAGAGGAAACTTTTATAAAATGTGTTGCATCTCGCCGACACTCACAGGACCCATGACGCAAATGATTCTCTCCCTCAGGAGGCGGGAGTAGATGTCATACGCTCGCTCTCCTCTACCCTGGAAACACAGAATAAAATGACGTCTGCTTCAAAAGGTTTCCTGTTTCAGTTAGATGGCATGTTGCCTTCAGGGACGCTCCGACTTCTGAATAAGGAACTAAATTGTTCTCTTTCTGTTTACCTCCTCGTCAAAGAAACATAAAATACAGTTGTGTTGTGCTATATACACAAATATAATGTACGTTTTTTACAGTTCTATACACACAAAAGGTGGTCACGTGACTCACCGTCTGCTCCACCACCATGGGGATGAGGGGACTCCTCCAGACTGGACTGTGGTGGATCGGCCTGCTGTGTTTCAGCGTCAAGCCTCCGATGTGCAACACTCTCTGGAACACATGTGTAGATAAAGATATATATTTTATAGATAACTTAAATTACTTTAGAGCATAAACAATGATATGTTATATTTTGTCATTTCTTCAGGTTTGTTATGAAATATATTTCAGTTCCATTTTTTTGTAATATGGGTCACAAACTGCTTACAACTCATTAGCCATCCTCTTTCCTGTTGACATTCATCCCTGTATAATAAGTTGTATTTGCACACCTTCCTGTAATGTAAAATAATGTCTGTATCTTTTATTTACTGTGTTAATCGATGCTTAAATCTAAGTCTAATCCAGAATTCGTGGTTTAGTTGACGCTTGTTAGCGGAGTGAGTCCGTTACCGTTCACCTGAGGTGGTGCGTTCAAGTGCTCATTAAACTAACACGCTCAGCACCACGAGGTGGAATAACAGCGGTAATAGCGGCTTTAATGACACCAGTGAGCCGCGTTCAGGGACCACTCCCTCGTACTTACCCGTAACAGCATGTCTGAAGCCTTTTAGGTTCCTCTCCCCTTCTGTGTGACCCCCCGGAGAAAAATACACCGGAAGCGAATTCAACCAACTAGACCTTTGAACCGCGTTTCTTCTTCGTCGTTGGTAACGGCTGCTTTCTGAAACGTGACTCACCAGCGCCCTCTACCGGCAGCGGTAGGTTTCCAACGCCTCTTCACGGATGGATAAAACCAGTGATTCTCAACGGGTGGGTCGCGGGCCTTTCCTGGATGTAGAAAGAAATTCCTGTGCTTTTATTTTGACTTTGAGACAATTGTTCTTCCATTATTAACAATATTAACAATATTAACATTATTAACATAATTAACATTCCTCCAGACTCCGCTCTGTCAGTGTTGAAGTGAGAGCTGCTTCATTTTCTTCAAAGCAAAACATGTTTTTCAGTATTTACCTCCTGACACGGTAATCAGAAGAAAGTTTTGTATACTTAATTCTCTTTTTAATTGGACTTATTTATCTAACATTCCATCATTTGAGTCTTTTTGAAACTACTTTATTTCATGTGTGTGCATGAAAGCACAGAGTCTGTTAAAACAGGCTGAAGTTACTGAATTGGTATGTGTGTTGTATTGCATTGTGTCCTTAAAATACACTTTTTAGTTTTTAATTGACTGTTAAAGGGAATATTTGAAACTTTGTTTTGGCCTACGTGATATTCTGTAAAATCTTTAGTAAATAAATCTGAGAAGTTGAAAATGTTCCTCGATTTGGATCACAGCATTTCATTCAGGGGTGATGGTGGGTTCTCCAGCCAGACCAGTTGAGAACCACTAGATTAAGCCACTCGCCCTTTCTCCACTGAATACTACACTATAACATTATCCTATAAGTTTGTATCTGAGTTGCTCCCTGTAGCTGTGTCTACGGTGAATGAATGTAACAGTATTGTAAGTCGCTTTGGATAAAAGCGTCAGCCAAATGACATGTAATGTAATGTAAATACACAACATGTTATATGATGTCCCCCCGTCTCTCTTAGAAGTATATATGTTTCAGTGTCAGCTAAACCCCCTTTAATTATATATATTATATTAACATGTACATTTGTCATTGACACAGAAGATTTCATAAACTATTCACACTAAATATGAATTATACAAAAAGTTCATCATATAATTATTTTAATATTACTACAATTCTGTCAGACTATCAGTTTCCGGCTAGCTAACAAAATGTAGTCATTTATATACACTGAATCCTTTCTTGTTTTGTTTGAAATTAGCAATTTATAATGAGATTAACTGAATAGGAGACAGATCATTTATTAATTGAGATTTACTATTATTGTTTTTGGCCATCCCAATTCCTGCAGTTACAAACTACAGTTCTGCAGAGCATAAATAACTCAACATAATGTTTAAAGAACAACAATTCAACATAAGTACGTTGCATTAGTCAGTGTCAGAACATTCTCCAATGCATGTAGGCTTTTTGACATATTAAAGATGATATTACATAGATGAAATTCTCAGTGACATATTTGGAAAGCTGAATGAAGTGACTTCCTCTTCCAGGACGAGAGCGGCAGCTTCCCCTGTCGACCACATCGGGTTTCACTGAAGCTGAGATGAGGGTCAGGAGACCTGATCAAGAATATTGATTCCTTTCCGAATCTGAGTGAATTTGAATTAATGCTAATGCAACTTGATGGCTCTCACATATCTGCATTCATTTTGTTCAGCAAGTTATTGTGTTGAGAAGATATTTATTGTAAAACTCAGCAAAACTCTTTATTGCCAAATATTTGAACTTGTTTTAGTTTTTCACAGGTTTCACTTATTGTTATTATCTTGAAAATATATTGAATGCCAAACATTAAACATTAATTGCAACAACAATAAGCTATTTGACAAATATGAGTTATTTATTGCACAATTTGCATTATTCTAAAAAAGTGATTTCACTTTTTATTTGTTTTTGTCTGATGGAGTAATCTGGTTTAATTAAAAGTGATTTTCATTATTCTATTATTTGAAGAAGCTCAGATGGAGAAGTCACAAAGTTGTTATTTTAAATAAAAATTCACCGTGGACCATTTACTTACATTTAGTTACAATTTGTTGGGACGGTGGGGCGCAAACTTTTTTCTTCCTGTGAAGTGCAGTGACAGAAAAAGTTTGAGAACCATTGATTTTAAAGGGACAGTTCACCCCCAAATAAATTTAGATAATTTTGGTGTGAGTGGCTTGGTTTTGGAAATATTGGCCCAAGAGATGATATATAAATATGTTTATGTGGATACATTTATAAAATATATATTTATATATATATATATATGTGTATTTATATATACACTTTTATAAATACATATATCTATAAATAAATATATATTTTTATATAAATATATTGTAATAAATAAATAAAAATATTTATAAAAATATATGTGTATATATATATATACAAACATATTTTTATAAATATATATTTTTATATATAAATATATATTTTTATAAATATATGTTTTTATTAGGGCTGTGAAACGATTAAAATTTTTAATCGGGTTAATCACAGGTTTTTGTGGATTAATCATGATTAATCACATATTACCGATATTCTCGGTATATTTTGTGAGAACATAGAGATTTATGACAAAAGACGGATAAATACATTTATACATTCTTATGGTGCTGCAACTCAGCAGTTATTTAGCAGTTTTCTTCCATATGGAACATTAATACATCTTCATCCTAAACAGAATGTTTAACCCTCCTGTTACCTTTCGGGTCAAAGTGACCCCATTCAATGTTTAATGTCGGTGTTCTTTGGGGTCAATTTGACCCCAGGCTGTTTTTCACTGTGTCAAACATATAAGAAATATCAACTTTTTTATTTATTTAAAGGGCTATTTAGGTAGTCAACAAACAAACATAAAGTACCTCACACTTAAACTTTGGAAGCAATATTAATTCTAATAATTTTCTGGAGGTTTTAATTGCTGGGGTCAAATTGACCCCGAGGGTAAAATATGTTAGTAAAGTAAAGGTAACAGGAGGGTTAAACAGAACATTTTTCTCTTGTTTGTCAACCATAAACTCCACCATGATACAATCTAAAGGCCTCTAGTCTTCCTCTAGCAGCTGCTGAGGCAAACTGACTGTGTGGGTTTTCTTCATGAACTGGGCCGTGATGAAAGGGACGGCGGGGACACCGCTGCAAAGCTGAAACCTCACCGGCCCGGACAGGTGGACAGATTGACAAGTGACTTTTTTTTTGCTCGGTCCCGATGCCCGCGCACGGAGCTCTGTGGCGCGCGAGACGGAGATCGATAAGTGTTAACGCAACGCGAAGAGACAGAAATGACATGCTGCTGTGGAGATACGATCAACAACAGACGTTTAGTTTAATCAAAGAACAAAGACGTGCTATAGAGAACATGTCAGGGGGCGGGCCAATCTTTTTAATGTCATGCGATCTACCGACACTACGCCGCGATCGACTGGCAGGTCGCGATCGACGTGTTGAGACCCCTGATCTACAGGAAGTAAAAGTCGTAACAAGGTTTCCGGAGGTGAACCTGCGGAAGGATCATTACCGATGAACAGACCGTCTGCATGAGAGCGGACAGAGTTCAGATTGAAGTGGTGTATTGGAAGCTCATTCTGCAAGTGACTTTTTTTTCGTCCCGACGACCAACAACAGACGGATTGGAAGCTCATTCTGCGCATGCGTTAAATGCGTTAAAATAAAATAACTAGTTAAACCTGTAATTGAATTAACTGAGTTAACGCGTTATTTTTCAGTCACTTGTCAATCTGTCCACCTGTCCGTGTCGGTGAGGTTTGAGCTTTGCAGCGGTGTCCCCGCCGTCCCTTTCATCACGGCCCAGTTCATGAAGAAAACCCACACAGTCAGTTTGCCTCAGCAGCTGCTAGAGGAAGACTAGAGGCCTTTAGATTGTATCATGGTGGAGTTCATGGTTGACAAACAAGAGAAAAATGTTCTGTTTAACCTCCTGTTACCTTTACATTTACTAACATATTTTACCCTCGGGGTCAATTTGACCCCAGCAATTAAAAACTCCAGAAAATTATTAGAATTAATATTGCTTCCCAAGTTTAAGTGTGAGGTACTTTATGTTTGTTTGTTGACTACCTAAATAGCCCTTTAAATAAATAAAAAAGTTGATATTTCTTATATGTTTGACACAGTGAAAAACAGCCTGGGGTCAAATTGACCCCAAAGAACACCGACATTAAACATTGAATGGGGTCAAATTGACCCGAAAGGTAACAGGAGGGTTAAACATTCTGTTTAGGATGAAGATGTATTAATGTTCCATATGGAAGAAAACTGCTAAATAACTGCTGAGTTGCAGCACCATAAGAATGTATAAATGTATATATCCGTCTTTTGTCATAAATCTCTATGTTCTCACAAAATATACCGAGAATATCGGTAATATGTGATTAATCATGATTAATCCACAAAAACCTGTGATTAACCCGATTAAAAATTGTAATCGTTTCACAGCCCTAGTATATATATGTATGTGTGTATATGTACTTATGTTCATATATATGTATATATATTCGTATGTGTGTGTGTATATACACTACCGTTCAAAAGTTTGGGATCACCCAGACAATTTCGTGTTTTCCATGAAAACTCACACTTTTATTTATCAAATGAGTTGCAAAATGTATAGAAAATATAGTCAAGACATTGACAAGGTTAGAAATAATGATTTGTATTTGAAGTTTTAATTTTTGATTTCAAACTTTGCTTTCGTCAAAGAATGCTCCTTTTGCAGCAATTACAGCATTGCAGACCTTTGGCATTCTAGCTGTTAATTTGTTGAGGTAATCTGTTGAAATGTCACCCCACGCTTCTTGAAGCACCTGCCACAAGTTGGATTGGCTTGATGGGCACTTCTTGAGGACCATACGGTCAAGCTGCTCCCACAACAGCTCAATGGGGTTGAGATCTGGTGACTGTGCTGGCCACTCCATTACAGACAGCAAGCTGTCTGCTTCTTCCCTCAATAGTTCTTGCACAATGTGGAGGTGTGCTTTGGGTCATTGTCCTGTTGGAGGAGGAAATTGGCTCCAATCAAGCGCTGCCCACAGGGTATGGCATGGCGTTGCAAAATGGAGTGATAGCCTTCCTTATTTAAAATCCCTTTTACCTGGTACAAACCTCCCACTTTCCCAGCACCAAAGCAGCCCCAGACCATCACATGACCTCCACCATGCTTGACAGATGGTGTCAGGCACTCTTCCAGCATCTTTTCACCTGTTCTGCGTCTCACAAATGTTCTTCTGTGTGATCCAAACACCTCAAACTTGGATTCATCTGTCCATAACACCTTTTTCCAATCTTCCTCTGTCCAATGCCTGTGTTCTTTTGCCCATACCAATCTTTTCTTTTTATTGGCCAGTCTCAGATATGGCTTTTCTTTGCCACTCTGCCTAGAAGGCCAGCATCCCAGAGTCGCCTCTTCACTGTCGACGTTGACACTGGCGTTTTGCGGGTACCATTTAAAGAAGCTGCCAGTTGAGGACCTGTGAGGCGTCTATTTCTCAAACTAGAGACTCTAATGTACTTGTCTTCTTGCTGAGTTGTGCACCGGGGCCTCCCACTTCTCTTTCTGCTCTGGTTAGAGCCCGTTTGTGCTGTTCTCTGAAGGGAGTAGTACACACCGCTGGAGGACATTTTCAGTTTCTTTGCAATTTCTCACATGGAATAGCCTTCATTTCTTAGAACAAGAATAGACTGGTGAATTTCACATGAAAGTTCTTTTTTTCTGGCCATTTTGAGAGTCTTATCGAACCCACAAATGTGATGCTCCAGATAATCAACTAGCTCAAAGGAAGGCCAGTTTTATAGCTTCTCTCATCAGCAAAACAGTTTTCAGCTGTGCTAACATAATTGCACAAGGGTTTTCAAGGGTTTTCTAATCATCCATTAGTCTTCTAAGGCGATTAGCAAACACAATGTACCATTAGAACACTGGAGTGATAGTTGATGGAAATGGGCCTCTTTACACCTCTGGAGATATTTCATTAGAAACCAGACGTTTCCACCTAGAATAGTCATTTACCACATTAACAATGTATAGAGTCTATTTCTGATTGATTTAATGTTATCTTCATTGAAAAAAACAATGCTTTTCTTTGAAAAATAAGGACATTTCTAAGTGATCCCAAACTTTTGAACGGGAGTGTATATATATATACATGTATATGTGTGTGTATATATATATATATACATATGTGTATGTGTATATAAACATATGTGTATATATACATGTATATTTATATATATATGTATGTGTATTTACATATGTATATTTATATATATATCAGGAATAATTCTATAAACTTTCATCGTTATGCAGATGGTACTCAACTATATCTATCGATCAAACCAGAGGAGACCACCATCTCACTAGACTTCAAGCATGTCTTAAAGACATAAAAACATGATGACCTGCAACTTCTTGATGTTAAACTGACAAAACTGAAGTAATTTTACTCTGAACACCTCAGAGATCAATTATCTGGTGATGTGGTTTCTGTAGACCGCATTGCTCTGGCATCAACACCACTGTAAAGAATCTCTGTTATCTTTGATCGGGACTTGTCCTTTACCTCCACGTGAAGAACATCTCAAGGCCTACATTCTTTCATCTACTGGACATTTAAACAATCAGACACATCTTGTCTCAAAAAGATGCACAAAAATGCACTGCTCTAATAAGTCTTCGGTCCCTCCAGTTGATCCAGAATGCTGCAGCTCGTGTTCTCACTCAAACTAAGAACAGAGATCACATCACTCCTGCACTAGCTGCTCTGCACTGGCTCCCCGTAAAATCAAGAATCACTTTTAAAATTCTTCTCCTCACCTACAAAGCCTTGATTGGTGATGCTGCATCATATCTTAAGGAGCTTGTAGTACCATATTGCTCCACTAGAGAGCTTGTAGTACCACATTACCACACTAGAGAGCTTGTAGCACCACATTGCCCCACTAGAGAGCTTGTAGCACCACATTACCCCACTAGAGAGCTTGTAGTACCATATTGCCCCACTAGGGAGCTTGTAGTACCATTTTACCCCACTAGGGAGCTTGTAGTACCATATTACCCCACTAGGGAGCTTGTAGTACCATATTACCCCACTAGAGAGCTTGTAGTACCATGTTACCCCACTAGGGAGCTTGTAGTACCATATTACCCCACTAGAGAGCTTGTAGTACCATATTGCCCCACTAGGGAGCTTGTAGTACCATATTACCCCACTAGAGAGCTTGTAGTACCATATTGCTCCACTAGGGAGTTGCCTCACTAAATGCGGGGCTACTTGTGGTTCATAGTCTAAAGTAGGAGGAGCCAGAGCCTTCAGTTATCAAGCTCCTCCTCTTTTATGGAACCAGCTCCACCTTCAGGTATCAAGCTCCTCCTCTTTTATGGAACCAGCTCCACCTTCAGGTATCAAGCTCCTCCTCTTTTATGGAACCAGTTCCACCTTCAGTCCTGGAGGCAGACTCCGCCCCCTCATGTAGACTGAAGACTTTCCTCTTGATGGTCTGATTGTTAGACCTGAACCAGGTTCACCTGGTCCAGACCTAGAGATGCTGCTAGAGGCTGATAGGCTGCTGGGGGACGCTTAGGATACACTGAGCTCCTCTCTCCTCTCCTCTCTCCTTATGGATGAATTTTCATCTCTCCATCACACATTATTAACTCTGCTTTCTCTCTGGAATCTTTGTGACTTCACGTCTCAGAGGGTCCATTGGACCTGGCTGGGTCTGATGCCATGGCCCTGTTGTTGCTCCGCCCCCTCCTCCTCTCTACCTCCATCTGCCTGATGGATCATGGAGGTCTGGATCGTGGTCCATGCCTCCTACCAACTATTCATCCACTCTGTCATACTCATTGAATGTGTTGTAACTGTAATGATTCCTTCTGGTCACATGACATCTATTACACCTGTCCACCCTGGAGAGGGATCCTCCTCTGTTGCTCTCTTGAAGGGTTCTTCACTTTTTTCCCTGTGAAAGGGTTTTTTCTATTTTTTGGGAGTTTTTCTTGATCCGATGTGAGGTCAAAGGTCAGGCATGTCTATGTGTAAAGCCCTCTGAGGGGAATTTATAATATGTGATAATGGGCTATACAAAATAAACTGAATTGAATATAATATACACGTTTATGTTATATATACCAGTGGCGGGCCGTCAGGGCCAGCAAGGCCTTCTCTGCTGGCCTAAACATCATCAGAATATAATTTTTTTTTTAAATAAATGTTCCCACAAATATGTATTCAATGATTCCCCAGAGTAAGAGTTACACTCTTCGTTTCATAGCTTTCCTCTTGGTTGTGCTGCTGCCAGCGCCAGGTTGAGATTTGGAGGGCTGGTCTTTATGTTCGATCTTTTATCCAATCATATTCAGCCATCGTGTGTTGCCAGGGGGCTAAAATCTGCCCTTAGGCCTTCAGAATCAACATTGCGGGCGCTGGTAGCTTCAAGTGAATGGGAATGACAATGTTGTGTCAACCAATCAGCTTTAGAGTTGGCTCCTCTAGGCCTTCTAGAAGGCCCCGGAACCGGCACAGGAGCCCATAGCAGGCGGAGTGCTGCACGTCTTTTGATTGGATTACCAATATTGAGAGGCGGGGCCTATGGACACTGGGCAGGTAGATGCAGAACCTCAGAACTAGGAAACTGAATTTGATAAAGGAATTAATTTGCGGACTACAAAGCTGTTTTTTCAACCCACAATGGCGGAAGGAGGAGAAGATGTCGATTTGGTCGAGCATATACTTTTAACGCCTTTCTCAAGACGAACTTTTCAAGAAAAGTTAGACATCGTAAGGCGAGGTCGCATTAGCCTCCATGTCAATAAAAAAGGACCTATTGGTGGAACTAAAACGCACAGATAGACTGTACAACAGAGTCATTGAAGTCTTCTTGAGGAAAGAAAGAAGGATGGATTTTGTGTTCAAATAATCAGTCTTTGGTGAGTAGGCATACAATGCATTCTATTTTTTATTAAATGTGTATGTATGTTTGGCACAAAATAAAATGGCAAATAGCCTATGTTGCAAATTATTTGTTTTCTTTCTTTCATTTTCAGTGAATAGTTATGTGTCTTTATCATCACGGTGAAACTGCTTTGGGTGCGACAATGCCCTGTTTAGTGAACAAACTAGTCCAAGTGACTTTTTCTTCTTCTTTTTCTCCGTCCCGATGCATTCTGCAGCGCGCGAGACGGAGAGCCGAGAGAAATGACATGCTGTTGTGTAGATATACGATCAACGGCTGTTTAGTTTAATAAATGAACAAAGACGTGCTATTGAGAAAATGACGGGGGCGGGCCAATTTTTTTTAATGTCATGCGATCTACCAATACTACGCCGCGATCGACGTATTGAGCAGCCCTGGTCTAGCCATGGCATCATAATGATAGTAATAAGAGGTGGATTAATTCGGGTGGGACTGTGTAGGACCTCACTGAAGGCCCAGGCCCCAGGCCCACGGCACGCCACTGATATATACACATATATGTATATAAAAATTATATATATACATATATGTATATAAAAATTATATATATACATATGTATATACACATATATCTTATATATACGTATATACATATATGTATATATATATATATGTATGTACATATACATATATACACATATATCTTATATATACGTATATATGTGTATGCATACACATGCACATAATATCTTCTAATAAGTTGATAAAATATATATACTTTAAAAAAAAAGTAATGTATTATTTAAAGTCTTAAAAACGAAACATTTGAGAGGTCATGCGCTGCATGGAGTCATGCCGTCTGCTCCCCGTGTTTACACAGTACCCACTTTGAGCCACCAGGGGGCAGGCCACGCCGGGCCTGCCTCCAGCGGGGAGTAGTGCGTGGTTGGATGTGAGCGCCCCCGACCTGTCTCTACTTCCAGATCGAAGATGGCGGTCTCGGTGTTCCCCGGCGTGCGGCTCCTCTCCATCGGAGACGCGAACGGAGACATACAGCGACACTCAGAGCAGCAGCCGCTGCGGCTAGAAGTCAAGAGCACGCACGATGCCGCTCTCATCAATCTCTCCAATGGTGAGTTCACCTTTTCCCGCAGCTGCTCCTCGGATCTTCGGCCTGTCCCAAATGCTAATGCGGTGCTAACGCTCGCGGCTAACCCGGCCGTACATAGCCACCACGAAGCTACCGCCGCCCCCCCTAGCTATCACGGGGGAAGCCCTGAACGCACCGTAGATATACCTCGCCGGTGGGCTCTTGTTAGTTTTTAACCGTAAGCCCTGAACTCCTCCGCGAGCCACCCGCGTGGGAGACCTCGACATTAACTAGTGCGCGCAGCGTGACGTGAGCTCGCGACTTGTGTGGAGTTGAATGCTAGCTAAACAATGCCACTAGCCCGTGTACGGTGAGCTAACGGGCTCCCGAACTGCTACATCTAAGGTTTATTGGCCTTGATGTCTCGCCATCGGGTTTTTTATTTAGCCTCGCGGCTCGTTTAAATCCACCACACCCCGGGATTCGGTGGTGTTATTTCATTTTTCTTCTTGTGAATTAGCTCGTTTCGGACCAGAGGGCATCGCTCGGTATCCCTCCGCGGGTGCACCGCGGTCCGAGCTGCCGCCGCGCTGCAGTCAGCCGGCCGCTCCGTAAAACATCCGTAAAGCACAAACTTATGAAAGCGTGCAAAGAAGTAAAGTTTGTTTTGTGTGTCGCTTAAAGCGGTCTTTGCGTTTTGGGAGCTGCGTAGCGAGCCCGGGCCCTCATTACTTATGCGTTCATCTTTGTTCTCATTGGGACAATGGCCGGGGGTCCCCGCCGCCTACTTTCCCCTCCTGCGCAGCGGCAGCTCCAGGGCCCTCCTCCGGCTCATACAATGGGACGTCCCGCTGAAAAGAAACAGCTGCGTGGCCCCCCCGCTGCTGTAAATGCAGAAGTTAAAGAAAAGCCCACAGACGTTCATTTGTAGACCTTTTGAAACACTCCGCATTGAGTCTGTATGCCACTGAGAGAAGCACCTCCCACGGCACACATTAATTAAGCTTAAATGACGTGTGTGGGAACATAGGTCTCTTACTGGGATTCAAAAGGGTGCAGAAGATGGGCACACACTGTTCTTATTCACGAAGTCACCTTATGGGTCTGTTACTGTCACAAAGAAAACAAAACCTGACACGTCTAAATAATTTAACGCCACTGAAAATAAGGATAAGAGTGCTGATTGGTCTCCAGTGGGGACATTTTAAATGACAAAGATGCACCGTGTAGTCGTGTTGAAGTAGTAAACTTATTTCCCCCCTTTTTGTATTTTAATATTACCAGTAAAGCATCGACAAACATGAAGTTAATTAACATCCAGCATGTAAGCTGGTTGCCTTCGTTGTAACAGTCTTATTTTAGACCTCCATATGTGAGAACAAGTACCATGAAGCCGTTTGCGTCTCCAGATAATTAGGGTCCGAGCAACAGACGAAGTCTGTCCGAGAGGACCCTATTGAAATTGTTAGGATTCTTATTCTTCTGATTTTTATTTTTGAACATTGGGGGCATATTGGGGGTACGTATCATATCCCAAAACTCACCAAATTTGGCAAGCTTGTCAGGCTTGGTGAAAATAGACGGATGACATGGACCTCGAAATTCGGCTTTCAAAAATTGCTCTCTAGCGCCACCTGGAAGTTTGACCGGCGACGCCCCTCACCCAGTATGTTCAAATGACTAGTTCTTTTTTTCCCAAGTCCACTTGGATCTGCGCTACAAAAAAGCCTCTCAGGACCCTAAGCTCCGCCTTCTTAAATTTTCGGCCATTTTGAATTTTGTGAAAAACACATCAGAGGCGTTTGCTCCGACATGCTGGGTCCAATTCATACCAAACCTATTGGAGATAATGATTATGGAAGCTATATCATCTAAGATCTATCATCTTTTTTCAAATATATCATTGTGGTAAGCATCTATGGCCCAACGAACATGTTTGGGCCGTGTCCTGTTTTGTAGTGCTCATAACTTCAACACTATTGCGAGAAAAAAACAAAACACTTTCAGGATATGTGCAGAATGCATCCTGAAACATACACAGTAAATTTCGTGCAATTTGAACCGTAGGGGGCGCTACAATAATTCACCAAAGTTGGGCGTTTTTTGCTTGATTTTGCCATTTTTTAAATTTCTACATCTAAGGATTTCTACCACAAAACGCCAACAGAATCGGCTCACATTTGTTTTTTAGAATCTCAAGACTTGAACAATGAACACTGAGGGGAAAAAAAGACTTTTCACCGTAGAGTCTTGTCGTTATGAGTACTCTAATAAATGACCACTTTCTTTGATATTGTTATGTTATAAACTATTGCTTAAACTCATCCAATCTTTCCCAAAAAAATCATGCGTGATGCCAGTCAAGGCCTGAACACATTCACACAAAGAAACAAGCAAATTTTTTCGAGGAACACCTATTGAACACCTATTGAAAAGTAAAATAACCATAATTTATTCACTTTAACGATAATGTTACCCCCTACAGCTGATGCAATTACATCTAATCAGTGGAGTAGAGCAGCGGTTCCCAAACTCAAGAATGCCGCGGCCCAATTTGAAATCTGAAAATCTTCTGCGGCCCACCCAAGCCTTTAAACACAACCAGTGCAGCTGCTCGCCATGTTGGTGCCCTAAGCATAACTCCTTCATGATGCCCCCCTGATGCGACCTGAGAAGTGTTAACGGGGTGGGGGTTGGGGGGGTGCTGAGCGACCTCTTGTTCTGCCTGTTTTGTGATATACATGCCTAAAAGGCGCCTAATATTTCGAGACTGAAATAATATCGGCATTATAATTATTATAACTATGAGGATTTTTTGTTGTTGCCTATTTTGTGGTGCCCCCTCAGGACTTGGTGCCCTAGCACGTAGTGCGGCGGCGCTGATCACAACTCTGATCAAAACATAAACTAGGGATGATTAAATGACCTTCAGAATTTAACCGATTAAAAATGTATTAACCGACAATGTATGTTTTGTATACCATTTTCTCCGGAGCTCATATATATTTACTTTAATACTACAAGAGGGCGCCCCATTTGACATTGTTTTGTTTGACGGTCAGAAAAATAGGTCAGATAAAAGAATAACACGTAATTTAAATCATAAATATTTTTATATTAATTTCAAACTTTTCAAAATTGAAAATTAAAAACATTTTATTTATTTATTGTAAATGACCTCTCGCGGCCCACCTGCAGTACCTTCGCGGCCCACACTTTGTGAATCGCTGGTGTAGAGCAATAGGTGCTTGCCTAGTGACACAGAGACCTGTTTTTGATTCCAGGCTAAGGCAAAAATAATGTTATTGGAGGTTTTTTACATTTAATTTACATGACGTGGTCTACACTTCACGTAGGGACACATGATGCATGAATATGTTCACGTAGTTAAAGCGCCACCTAGTGGCTAAACTGGACTTTGTCGAATCTGCCCCAAACTTGTCGTGCTCGTTACAAGTCACGGCCTGAGTCAAGTCCGACCGGCGTGCCTGCGTCCTCGGCCGAGCGGGCCGGCGTCTCGCCGGCGCCCCCGACCGGCGCAGGTGAGCGAGGACCCGTTCGACGCTGCTCGCAGCTTTAATGTTAAATGTCCTTTTAGGTAACGTCACTTAAGTCAACGTCGCTTGTGCATGTAGATTACACGTTTAAAAGCCCCAAAATAATCGGGATGTGTCGAGTTTGAAGGAAGTGCGTTTGCCAGAACTCTGCAGCCCCGCTGGTCGTCTCCGCTGAGTCTCTCACCCAACTATCGAGATGCATTGTGGGTAACGTGGGCAAGGACGGAGAAAAATTCAGCAAAAAAAGACACTTTTATTATCTTTTTTTATATTGTACCATGTACAGTAAAAACCTAAATATACCTGTGTTATGCACGGTGCCAGATTGTAGCTTCAGCTCATTTGCATCTGTAGTGCCCTGACAGACAATAATAAACATAAAACAATAACAAACATAAAACAATAACAAACATAAAACAATAACAAACAGTCCAGGATGAGACGCACTACAGCGGTATATGTGGTCAGAAGAACACACAATACACACAATGCAAAGCTACAGCACGGTAAAGGTTAGTGATGCACTCCATTAAAAGTAAGTCATAAAAACCATTACAAGTAAGTAAATCAAACCATTAAAAGTAAATCATAAAAACCATTAAAAGTAAATTATACATGCTATTTTATGTCATAAAAAACATTAAAATTAAGTTATACATGCTATTAAAAGTAAGTGAAAAACACCATGAAAAGTAAGTAATGCATACTATTAAAAGTAAGTGATGAAAACCATTAAATATAAGTTATACATGCTATTAAAAGTAAGTCACATAAACCATTAAAAGTAAGTTATACATGCTATTAAAAGTAAGTCATATAAACCATTAAAAGTAAGTTATACATGCTATTAAAAGTAAGTGATGAAAACCATTAAAAGTAAGTTATACATGCTATTAAATGTAAGTGATGAAAACCATTAAAAGGAAGTAATACATGCTATTAAAAGTAATAAAAAACATTAAAAGTAAGTGATACAAACCATTCAAAGTAACTAATACATGTTATTCAAAGTAAGTAGTAGGAGCCATAATAATGTTGCTCCGTGAGTTCAGTGCTGACCAGCTTTCTACTGATTAAGGTTATTCTTTGACCTGCTGATGGAGCTGCATCTCTTCGTCACTCTGGCCGGTTCTGCTGCATCAACTGATCTTTTTTCTTTCTTCAAGTCAAAGTGTTCCCGGAGTCTCCTCGCCCATGGGCAAGGGGAGCAGACCCAGACATCTGATTGGCTCGTGAAGGTCTGACCACGATCAGTTCAGCCGTGGTCATCTCGGTTGATTTTAATGTGAAACAGGCTTTTATTGGGCTAAACTGTGAGGCTGTAAAGTCGTGTTCAACCAAGTATGACTGGATACTTTTTTTTAATGACGCGGTGAAGTTTTAGAGGGAGGAGGACGATGTTTTATGTGCAGGACATTGTGTTCTGGTAGCGGCGTACACGACCGGATGGAACTTTTCTTTACACCCAGGGAACTTAATGCACCGCTTGTTGCAGCTGGGTTTGTGCGATATCGCAATATCTCACACAAATCCACCCCGTCGGGGGTCCAGGTGTGTGCGGCGCGTCACAGAGCCACCTGTCTGTTCCCAGCAACGATGGCGGCTTCCGAAGAGGTGAGCGTCGGCGCCGCAGTCACATCGGTTGTGTCGGCGCCGGAACGAACCAAAATGCGTCCGCAAAAGTTCGATTTACAGATGGTTCACGCCAATGACTTTGGCAGGAGTACTAATAGAAATATTGCAATTAAACAAAATACATACAATAAAGGGCCAAAATACACAATGTACACAAAAGCTAGAAATGTGAAAACGGTTAAGTGTCATAAATATATACACGCATGATGAAAGTAAAGCGTTCATTGTAAGTAATCAAATGGAACAAGTCATTTCCTGTTCATTGAAACTGTGTCGAAACCAATCTGGAGAGTAATGGAAGACGTTCGCCGGCTGATTATTATGTTTATTGTGTTTATTGTGTGTTTAGAGTGGCGAGCCTGAAGCGACGACAAGAAGATCTGTAACGGGGAGGTCGCGTTCCTCATACCTGCCGTAAAGCTGCAGTTTGGGAGTATTTGATGGCAATAGTAAAAGAGCAGGGAGTTGTTAGAGAATGGATTTCAAAATAAAATGACTGCAAATGGTATAAAGTACGTATGCACATGTGAACGCAGTGCCGGTAAAATATAATGTGAACATGTGTTCAAATGTAATCCGATAAACTTTCAATTCTCTTGAGAAACGTTAATGAAAGAGACGTTACAGTTGATAAATATTTAAGTTCTTTACCTTTTTTTATTAGAAATTGTTAATCGTGAAATGTGATATTTAGAGCACCACCTCGCTGCGTTGCAGAAGTGAAGCGGATCTCATATCTATTTCTGTCCTGCACGATCATCAAAAGATACTTCCCATAAAAGATGATGTCATCTTTTATGGGAAGAATGATAATAGTAATAATCATAAGGAGCGTGAGTTCTGCCAACTCACTTCTGGCTCTTGCTCGATGAGACCAGACGTGAGCGCCGTCGACACCCGATCATCCAAAACGGATCTCCTGCCGGTCCATCCCGGATCCGCTGTGAGTATTGAGTTAGAGGTCTCCTCCCCGGTACCAGGTGGACTGTCACCTGGTCCATTTGGCTCCTTTTAATCTGGCGTGCTGTACTTAATCCCTCACTCGGGGTTGGATGAGCCCGGTCTGCTATTCTAGTCGACTGCTCCCATACCAGGGTTTTATTCAATTCAGTTTATTTGTATAGCCCATTTTCACAAATTATAAATTTGTCTCAGAGGGCTTTACAGTCTGTACACATAGACATCATTGACCTTTGACCTTTGACCTCACATTAGATCAGGAACAACTCCCAAACAACCCTTCAGGGGGAAAAAGGTAAGAGCCCTTGAGAGAACAGAGGAGGATCCCTCTCCAGGATGGACAGGTGTAACAGATGTCATGTGACCAGAAGGAATCATTACACACAAATTAAAACACAGGAATAACACAATGAATATGACAGAGTGGATGAATAGTTGGTAGTCGGCATATTCCACCATCCAGACCTCCATGATCCATCAGATGGAGGTAGAGAGGAGGAGTGGGCGGAGTCTCAACAGTGGGCGGAGTCTCAACAGGGCCATGGCGTGGTTGGTCGTCGGCATATTCCACGATCCATTTATAAAGAGACTCATCGACGTGAGGCGTTGGACACAATTCTGCGACAAAATGTTTATAGTTTTATTTCATCCCGTCGGGTGTTCTGCTCCGTCAGTGCGGCGCATCATTCATTCAGCCGGTCACAGACTGCCACGCTTTGGTATCTCGAGTGGAAACGGATGCAAACCCTCTTTGTTTTTTGTTTAATCGTAAGCAGTGGCATCCTTGAGCACACACACACACACACACACACACACACACACACACACACACAGCCTCTGTATCCACTGGCGAATGAAAAGCAACATGCAGCGAAATCTCTTTGGCTTGAAAGATGTCGACAACTATTAGGAACACTTCAGTGAGCCACGTTGGTTTCATCTTCATCATCATAAACACACACACACACACTAGGTATTTCTGACTCAGACACACACACACACACACACCGTCCCGCTGCCACACATTCTCACTGCAGCACAACATTTTGCTCAATAGTCAATAGACATTCAACGTTTTTTAAGGATTTACGGCGACCAGGCGGCATTGAGAGATGCACAAACACGCGTTTGACATTTTCCTGGCATTCGTTGGCGGTTTGGACAACGTGCAGCAGAGCGCCGGCCCTCGTCGCCGGGTGGTGTGGTCACGTGCGTTCTGTCTGGCAGAGACGCCGAGTCGACACGCATGAATGTGTTTTATTTGATAGAAATGTTCTAGCGCTTTAAAAGAAAGGACCACATTCCCTCCACAGTTTGAGGGGGATAAGGAGGCGGGTTGTGAATGTGAAATGGAAATGTGTGCCTCGCAGCAAGAATACACTCAGACGTCAAACCAAATGAAGATGAGAATGGAGGCGTCTCCTCTGAGCTGAAGGTGCAGCTCGTCGAAGTGACTCAGCCTCTCGCCGCTCGTCTTCGGAGTGGAGTTTAACAATCTATAAATACAAGAACAGTTCCAGCAGTATTTTTGGCCAATTGCTTGGCCGTCTTTCTTTTTTTATGTCTCTAAATGTCAGTGTCTGTAGGCGAGCGTGTCTTTTTCTTTTAATGTTGTAACTTTTTTCTCCCCCCCGATCTCTTTCCGCGCAGGAGAGGAGGAGAGTGTGTTCAAGTGTTCGATTTCCAGGGAGACTGAGTGCAGCCGCGTGGGGAAGCAGTCGTTCATCATCACACTGGGATGCAACAGCGTCCTGCTGCAGTTCTCCTCGCCTGCAGGTACACACACACACACACACACACACACACACACACACACACACACACACACGCGCGTATCTACGCCCACTGGCAGGTTACTTCGCTTGAGTTAATTTTGGCCAGCGGCTCACTTACGAGCTCCAGTTGTCTCAAATAGCCGATGCTTTGTGATATAACGCTTGTTACCCAACGCAAAAAAATGAGAACACTTTAGCTCACGCTGCCGCTAAAATATTTACGAAACAATAAAAAATAGCAGTACGCCTCATTCGGCTGTCTCAATACGAATATGGATCTCGCTAACGGGTCGTATCTCCTCTGTAATAGCATGCGGAGGGGAGTGCGTTGCCTTTGGGCGTCCATTGTTTTCTTTGTATTGGAAGCTCATGTCAAACAGTAGCATGACAACAATCTGTCTTTTAATACAGGTTGTGGACCCTTTTTATTTGGATGGTTTGCTGGGGGTGTCTGTAAAGACGTATTCGCTCTTTTTTTCTCCGCACTATTAGTTTCTCGGACTCTGCCGGGGCTCTTCCTGATGTAACCGCCACGTGGATGTGGTGAATGGTTTTTGTTTATGACCCTGCAGAGAGCCGACATGTCCGTTATGTAAGCAGACGGTCTGCCCACACACCGAGTACACTTAGCATGTGCTACTGCAGTTGTGTCAAGTGGAGACATGTTTGAACTGTGGGTTCATCCACCAATGAGGTGTCGGTGTGCCCTGCAAGAAGCTTCCTCCTTACAGTAGCATGCGGACCTCCATTAGTTGGGTTCTGGTTGTATTCAAAGAGAGCGTGTCGTGTTTCCTCTCTCACGAGTCCTGGATGCTCTGCAGACAACTGTCCCGCTCTCAAGTGGATTAGGGGAGGATTACACTGGATCAGCATTGCTTTCAATTAATCCCCATCTTAAAAACCCTTTCTCTCTGAAAATATGAATATGAAAGTATTTGAAGGTCGTCTGCAGACCCGATGACGCTGGAGTGACGAAACGAACCGGTTCTCAATATCCCTAACTGCGTCCATGACCCGTCACCGATATCTGAAACTCGCCATACACAAATAAAAAGACGTAACCGTGGCGTGTGTTCTGTTACTCCTATCACCCGACTGAACGTCTGGAGCTCTTCCCGCTCTGAGCCGTTGACGTTTGACTTAGTGAAGAAGTGAAGTGACCTTTGCACGCACAAGTTCAGTGGAGTCAATGTAAAGTATGTAATTGTACGTGTGTGTGTGTGTGTGTGTGTGTCACCTGCTGCAGACTTTCAGTCCTTTTATAACCTCCTGAAGAACAGTCGTGGGCACGTCAATGAGCGCTCCACCTTCACCGACAGAACGGAGGACTCCTCTGCTGTACAGTACTTCCAGGTGAGAGGCTCTCAGAAAGTATGTTGGCGTGGTGGACGTATATATATTTATATATTTATTTATATATTTGTATTTATTTATTTATATATAGGGTATATATACTGCAGACTTCTACGTGACATAACTGTTTCCCCTTGGCTGACTGGTTGTAATTAATCTCAACTGTCATTCGTAAAGCTCATTCATACTTAAATACTGACTGGCTGCCCTTTGGGAGGCATGTTCTTTGTGTGTGGGGGCTGTGCAGTCTACTGATTGGTTGGATTGATTTACTGGAGCCCAAATTCACAAATTACCCTTAGAGGGCTTTACAGTCCATACAGACAGGACATCCTCTGACCCGGGACCTCACATCAGAAGAACTCCCAAAATAAACCTTTAAAAGGGAGAAGCCTCCGGAGAGCAGCAGAGGATCATCCTTCTGTTCAGCTGCTGTTGAATAGTGACGACTCTATTCCAGCCCTCATTGTCTAAGTTTGGACCTCACTATTGGAAACACCGAGACAGGAAGTGAACACGTTCTGACGCTGTCACTTCCCGGTCCAGTCGGGGATTTCTTCTCTCCTCATCCGACAGTTGCTCCGTTTCCGCCGCCGCTCAGCGTTTTGGTTTCCCGTTCTCCGTAGAGATGCTAACGCTCCGCTGTTGTCCTCTCTGCAGTTTTATGGCTACCTCTCCCAGCAACAGAACATGATGCAGGACTACGTCCGGACAGGGACTTACCAACGGGCTATTCTGCAGAACCACATGGACTTCAAGGATAAGGTAACCGCTTAGCACCGCAGAGATGATGGATTCATCATTTAAATAGACGCTTATTGAACGGCTAACGGATGATTTAAGGTTGTTTTCATCGTCAGACTTTAGGAGAGGACCTGGTGGTCTCTCTCTCTCTCTGTCAGAATATCCGGCTCACGAGTTAACTTCTTCAGAACCGGAAGCTTTCAGGGTTCGTACGGTCATGGAAAACCTGGAAGTCATGGAATTTAAAAAGGTCATTTCCAGGCCTGGAAACTTAAATCACAAAAGTTTTGGAAAAGTCATGGAAATGTGTTATATTCACATGTTCATTTACGTCTAGTTTAAAATAAATAATATGTTTTTGAAAGGAAGACGCTCAAAATATAAGCCGGCATAGACTCTGATACAATCGGCGCAATTATTATTTTTTCTTGTTGCACGTGAACGCACCTTAACTGTAAAGTTCGCTGGCCGTACAACAGCAGCTCAGGAAGCGGTCGGGATAATGTAATTTGTTTAATTTAAGGTGTATTGTATGCTTTGTAATTCTCATTGTTTGAATACTACATTTCAGTTTGTTCATGGGAATTTGGTTTAAAGTCCTGGAAATCCATTGATCGACATGTGTAAGAACCCTGTGTGTTGATGATGCCGCTCCTTCACAGACTCCAGTCCGAGTCAGGTATGCGGTACTCTTCAGATGAAAGGTTTTGCGTATCTCTGGACCCCCAAATCACCAGATCTACCCCTGAAAACCTGAACCCTGTCGACAGCAGGGAAATGCACTTAACCCCCGCTGTTCTAAAGCAGAGCACAGGTCTAATTGGCGGAGGTCGTCGTTCAGAGGTCATGTGACCCAACGGGCCCGTCGTCAATCCTGTTCTCTCCTCCCGCAGGTGGTGCTGGATGTGGGCTGCGGCTCAGGGATCCTCTCCTTCTTCGCGGCCCAAGCTGGAGCCAGGAAGGTCTACGCTGTGGAGGCCAGCACCATGGCACAGCACGCCGAGGTACACACACACACACACACACACACCAGTTCCCTGTGTTTTGAAGGACCTGGTTGATGGCTCTCTCTAGGATTTATGGTCCCCGCATAACGCTGTGCTCCGCATCTCAGGTGCTGGTGAACAGCAACCGCCTGGGGGATTGCGTGATCGTCATCCCGGGGAAGGTGGAGGAGGTGACGCTCCCCGAGCAGGTGGACATCATCATCTCGGAGCCCATGGGCTACATGCTGTTCAACGAGCGCATGCTGGAGAGCTACCTGCACGCCAAGAAGTTCCTCAAGCCCAACGGTGAGCAGCAGAGTGGGGGAACGGTGGGATGGAGGGGGAGAGAGCGGCACGCACAAGTACACACACATGTATGCAGAGCTACAGTGAGTACACACACATGTATGCAGAGCTACAGTGAGTACACACAGGGCCAAACGGATGATGAAAGACAATAACCACCCCGGCCACAAACTGTTCACCCTTCTACCGTCAGGCAGGCGATACCGCAGTATCAAGTGCCGCACAAACAGACTGAGGGACAGCTTCTTCAGTCAGGCCATCAGGCTGCTGAACAAGGACTGAGACCCTCATTAACACTATACACCAGAACATATTCTGTGAATATCTATGGCCATGGTGTATATTTTATTACATTGTTTTATATATATATATATTGTATATATATATTGTATGTATATACATATATATATATATTGTCTCAAAAAAGTGTATATTTTATTACATTGTTTTATATATATATATTGTCATGATGTATATTCTATTACATTGTTTTATATATATATTGTTAATACTTTCTTCTTTTTTTTGTGTGGATATTGTATAGTCTATTCTCATTCTTATTCTTTTTTTAGTCTGCTACTGCTGTCGGGTGTTTTGCACATAAGAATTTCACAAACCGATTATACTTGTATAAAAGGGGATGTGACAATAAAAACTTGAAACTTGACAGTGAGTACACACACAGGTATGCAGAGCTACAGTGAGTACACACACAGGTATGCAGAGCTACAGTGAGTACACACACAGGCATGCAGAGCTACAGTGAGTACACACACAGGTATGCAGAGCTACAGTGAGTACACACACAGGTATGCAGAGCTACAGTGAGTACACACACAGGCATGCAGAGCTACAGTGAGTACACACACATGTATGCAGAGCTACAGTGAGTACACACACAGGTATGCAGAGCTACAGTGAGTACACACACAGGCATGCAGAGCTACAGTGAGTACACACACAGGTATGCAGAGCTACAGTGAGTACACACACAGGCATGCAGAGCTACAGTGAGTACACACACATGTATGCAGAGCTACAGTGAGTACACACACAGGCATGCAGAGCTACAGTGAGTACACACACATGTATGCAGAGCTACAGTGAGTACACACACAGGCATGCAGAGCTACAGTGAGTACACACACAGGCATGCAGAGCTACAGTGAGTACACACACAGGCATGCAGAGCTACAGTGAGTACACACACAGGCATGCAGAGCTACAGTGAGTACACACACAGGCATGCAGAGCTACAGTGAGTACACACACAGGCATGCAGAGCTACAGTGAGAATACACACCTGTGTTAGTGTTTCCAGAAGGTTCCCTGTTGGTGGAGATCATTTGGTTCTCGTACGTCTTGTTTCTGATTGGCTGCCTCTGGTTGTGTGTTCCAGGTAAAATGTTCCCCACCCTCGGTGACGTCCACCTGGCCCCCTTCACAGACGAGCAGCTCTACATGGAGCAGTTCACCAAGGCCAACTTCTGGTGAGCAGGGCAGCGGCGCAGAGGGTGGGCTAGAGGGGGAGAGGGTGGGTTAGAGGGGGAGAGGGTGGGCTTGAGGGGCAGAGGGTGGGCTAGAGGGGGAGAGGGTGGGCTAGAGGGGCAGAGGGTGGGCTAGAGGGGGAGAGGGTGGGCTAGAGGGGCAGAGGGTGGGCTAGAGGGGGAGAGGGTGGGCTAGAGGGGCAGAGGGTGGGCTAGAGAGGGAGAGGGTGGGCTAGAGGGGCAGGGGGTGGGCTAGAGGGGGAGAGGGTGGGCTAGAGGGGCAGAGGGTGGGCTAGAGGGGCAGAGGGTGGGCTAGAGGGGGAGAGGGTGGGCTAGAGGGGCAGAGGGTGGGCTAGAGGGGCAGAGGGTGGGCTAGAGGGGCAGAGCGTGGCTGAGCCAGAGCTACACGGTGGAGTAAAACTTCTGGTGAACAATGTGATTTTAAATATTTGTATATTGCGGTCAATGGAACCAATACAAACCCGTCACCTGACTTCCTCTCTTTGGCCCTCAGGTACCAGCCCTCCTTCCACGGGGTCGACCTCTCTGCCCTGAGGGGCGCAGCAGTGGACGAGTATTTCCGCCAGCCAATTGTGGTATGACACACACACACTCACTCACTCTCACTCACGCGCTTTTAACACGGGTCATGGGGCGTGTTGGATTTGAGTGGCTCTGTAATGGTTGTTGTTTCCTCCTCAGGACACATTTGATATCCGTATTCTGATGGCCAAGTCGGTCAAATACACAGTGAACTTCCTGGAGGCCAAAGAAGATGATCTCTACAGGTGTGTGTGTGTGTGTGTGTGTGTGTGTGTGTTCGTTCTTGTTAATCGAGTGTCTCTTCCTGCCGCTTGTTTCTGGTCCCAGGATAGAGATTCCCTTTAAGTTCCACATGATGCATTCAGGCCTGGTGCACGGCCTGGCGTTCTGGTTTGACGTGGCGTTCGTGGGATCATCGTGAGTTTGCCCGTCACACACACACACACACTGCTCCATCCAGTCCCAGGTGGTGGTCTTGACCTCGCGCTGTGCCCTGCAGGGTGACCGTGTGGCTGTCCACGGCGCCCACGGAGCCCCTCACCCACTGGTACCAGGTGCGCTGTCTGCTGCAGTCGCCCCTCTTCACCAAGGCCGGGGACACGCTGTCCGGCACCGCCCTGCTGCTGGCCAACAAGAGGTAGGGCGCCTCTCAGAGTAGTCCTCCGCCTCCTCAATTATCTATAGAACCGGTCGGACTCGCCTTCCAGGACAGGAGAGCACTCCGTGTCCTACATTAAGTCAAAGACATTCATTATTTCGATGGTTTGGCAGGTTTTTATTCAGACGGTAATTCTCCAACCCTGTAAAAAGCTTCCGATGCATTATTCTGGTGTTGGAACGCGGGAGCAGCTGATGTTCAGGACATTCATATCTGACCGATCTTCACTTTATTTCTCCTCACAAGTTATTTATTGAATATTTATCGTGGCTCTATCGGTTATCGTAAGACAAGGAGGGAAATAAACTGGTCAGCTGTTACTTTCAATTTTCAAATAAATTTAAATAATTCTAGCTACTTAACTATCTGTTAAGTAAATAAAATGTACTCAGAGAATATGCACATTAATTAATTAATGGTTCGTACAAGTGACATCTGACTACTCTGACCAGTCATTAGAACAGCGCATTGCAAATTCATATCATATATTCCAACGAGGAATTCCATCAAATCACACTTGAGTGATAACACCAGGTTTATTTAAGAAGTGATGTCATGAACGCGGACCGATTTGCGGGGATAGATCCTTCACTTTAATTGGCTGATCACCTGTGCATATACCAACTGTGAAGGGAGGAAATTGCTTGTTGTCCATTCGGAAGAGAGGGGGAGCCGTTTCTTTAAGAGAGGGGCGTCGTCGCTTTAAATAGGTGCGCCGTCTCTTTTAGAGAGGGCCGCTGTCTCTTTAAGAGAGGGCCGCCGTCTCTTTAAAGTAACATTATGTAACAATTGTACCTTAAAATAACAGCTTGAAAAAAATTGTGCCGCTACAATGACTTTTAATATGGCGATTTGCGCCTCCGCTATTCTCATCGGGGGTCTGTGGGGAAATAACTCCGCTATGTAGGATTCTGGAGCCGCCCGCTCCGGGGCGGATGTACCTCGAACTGCTTTCTGGCAGTGATTACGCAATGTCATATAGTGCCACTCCACGCTCGCAGCTACAGTATAAGGGGAGCTTTTTGGTGTTGTCAACAATATTGTATTCGATCACACGTACTCCACATTCAAACATTTAGAAAACAACGTATATAGGCTGAAACCGCGATCGGTATTTCATCTAAACTAAATGTCATTCCTTTGGTTATGTTGTAACAATTCGCCCTTAGCAACTCAATCAAGGGGAAAAGGTACAATAAGCTAAAAAAAAAGGGAATGGGCGGATCTGCGAATTCTGGTGTGAACTCTCTGCTCAAATGGTCGTAAAAGAAAAACACAGTCGATATGCGGAAACCCAAATGTTATTATATTAAATCAAATTCAATGCATCTGCAAGCCCCCAAAATGAACACATACACTACAAACAATCAAACCCACTCAAAACGAAGTATAATCCCCGGATCCCGACAGTCCCCAAAGTCTTTGCAGTCCCCCAAAACAAAAGTAAATGACTGCACGCGCACCCCCCCTCCCCTCAAAAGCCGACAAACAGCTGACCGACCAGGCGGAAACGTGGCGAGGCGCCGCGTTCAATCCCCGCGCTCCTTCACCCTAGTCCGGTAGGTGCTGGCCCAGTTCAGTGTTCCTGCGCAGTCTTCGTATTAGCAGGGCTCTCAAGTTTTGAAGACAGGCAAGAGTGACATTTCCATCAGCATGTTTGGAGCGCGCCTGTCAGCGCGCTCCAAACAAAAAAAACTTGCGTCACCTCCCCCTCGTCACCTTTTATAACCCGTGACACGTACAAATAATAACAATAATAATAATTATTATTATAATACAGAACAACACATGATCCCAACTCAATACAAGTGTATGCGAGGCTGCATCTATCGTAACTGGGTATTTACGACACTGAAGTAAACGTTAAATACCTCAAAAACTGAAGGGGGCGCTAAAAGGGAAAAACTACATAATGGGGCTTTAAGAGAGGGGCGTCATCTCTTTAAATAGGGGCACCGTCTCTTTTAGAGAGGGCCGCTGTCTCTTTAAGAGAGGGCCGCCGTCTCTTTAAGAGAGGGCCGCCGTCTCTTTAAGAGAGGGCCGCCGTCTTTAAGAGCGGGGCGCCGTCTCTTTAAAAGCGGGGCGCCGTCTCTTTAATTGAGGGGCGCCGTCTCTTTAATTGAGGGGCACTGTCTCTTTTAAGAGTGGGGCGCTATCTCTTTAAGAGAGGGGCACTGTCTCTTTTAAGAGAGGGGGCAGGTGCAGTAAGCTAAAGACAACACAACGTCTACTTTTTTTTCATGGACGTGTTTCTGGCGTGTTTCTGAGCAGTTCGTGTGAAGCGTCTAACACTGCAGCCGTGAGCGCGGTCGCCGTCTCCTCGTCTAATGCTCTCGCTGTCTCGCCCCGACAGACAAAGCTACGACATCAGCATCGTGGCCCAGGTGGACCAGACGGGGTCAAAGTCCAGCAACCTCCTGGACTTGAAGAACCCCTTCTTCAGGTGAGTTGGTCTCTAGGCAACACACGGGGATCCGGATGGCACCGTTTGACATGTAAGACGGGGCGCACTGTCCGCCTCTCCCATGTTAAACGGGTGTGTGTCTGTATTCGCAGGTACACCGGCACCACCCCCAACCCCCCACCGGGCTCACACTACACCTCCCCGTCCGAGAACATGTGGAACACGTCCTACAACATGAATCAGGGGATGGCTGTATCAGGTGACACACCTAGACACGGGCACGGCCCCCTGAGATCACACCGCGGAGAGCCTGCTGGGGGGAGGGGGGGCGTGTGTGTACACACGTGTGTTCTTTTACACATGTATTGATGTGTATGTGTGTGTGTATATATGTGTGTGTGTGTGTGTGTGTGTGTGTGTATCTAAGTGTGTTTGTGTGTATATATATATATATGTGTGTATATATATATATACATATGTGTGTGTGGTATGTATTTGTGTGTTTGTGTATGTATGTATTTGTGTGTGTATATATATGTGTGTGTATTTGTATGTGTGTGTATGTATTTATTTGTATATGAGTGTATATATATATATGTGTGTATGTATTTGTGTATATATAGCTGAGTGTCTGTGTGTGTATATATGCGTGTGTGTCTGAATGTCTGTGTACATATGTATTTATGTGTATATATATCTGTGTATATATTTATGTTTATGCATATATTTTTAGATTTATATATATATATCAAGGAGACGTCAGGTTTAGCTGCTACTCGAACTAAATAGAGCGATTCGTCAGTTTAGAATCTGGAACGTCGACAAACGTTCCAGTTCTTCCTGTTCCTGGTGCAATGTTTTTATCAAACAGATAACTTTCACACTCGTAAACAACAACAATCTAATAGATACAGACACACAGACACACAGGGAGAGAGACGTCATCCACACAGGAAACAGTTTGACGAATACACACAATGGAGGTCACCTTGCGGGTGTAGCCGTGGATCCGCCTCCCACCTGATCTGCGTGTTCAGAATCCTCCCAAATAATATCCGAGTCCTGTCGGATGTCTGCCGATGCTCCCCGACGGTCACGGTGGCGTTGCCTTTGGCGGCCTCTGTGGGCCTCAGGCGGGAGTGTTTCCAGACGCCAGACTGATGCAGCGGGGTCCGTTCTGGTTCCCCCACGAGTCTCCAAGGCTGGAGGAGCGCCTGGTCGTCAGTCTGAGTTCACGCGGCGGGGTCGACGGCGTAGTGACAGGCGGTGTGGGTCACGCCGAGGCACCAGGACCACGTCGAGGTCCAGAGAGTCCATAATGAGACCTCGTCCACGTTGTTACTGAGAATACGACGACTCCTCTAGTGTGTGTTAATGTTTTGGTCGTTGCCCCTCCCCCTCTTCTCTCCTCCAGGGATGCCTGCAGCTTATGACCTCAGCACAGTCATTGGCGGCGGCGGCGGCGACCTGGCTGTGTCTCACAACAACCTCATCCCCCTGGGTACGCACTGCACTCCCCCCGACTTCCCCACATCTCACGGTACTTACCCGCAGCGAAGAGGAGCCGGCTGTTCTTTAAAAAATTTTAAGAAGTGATTTAAAGAAGTCACTGATTCAAATGTGTCATTAACTGTGCTCTCCTCTCTGATTGGTCACAGTGAACCCCGGAATTGTAAACCACACCCACTCCAGGATGGGCTCCATCATGAGCACAGGCGTTGTCCCGGGTACGTCCACATGACACTTTTTTTTTTTTTAACCGCCGCGGTACGAGGACCCCCTCCGGTTCCTCACGGGAAGGGACTGTCATCTCCAGTTGGAAAAAACGCCATTTGTGTGTGTGTGTCTCCAGGAGCCACCACCGGCCAGTCGGGCAGCAGCGGCTCTTACTACCCAGTCACCAACCAGTTCACCATGGGGGGCGCCGCCATCTCCATGGCCTCGCCGATTGTCATCCCCAGCAACACCATGCATTACGGCAGTTAAGGCGAGGACCCCACGGAGACCTCTTCGACCGCCCCGCCCCCGCATGACAAGAGACCCCCGCCCCGGCCGACGCGCCGACCGCCGCCAAAACCAAGATACCAAAACCAGTGCTGTGCTGGCACTGCCCCCCCCTCCTCCTCCTCCCCCCCTCCTCCTCCTCCTCCTCCTCTTCCTCCTCCTCCTCTGTTCAGTCCATCACTATATGAACGGTCGAACGCTCTCGTATCCGTCCAGACTCTTTTTGTCTCGCCAACAGACGAGCCCCCCCCCCCTGGAACCGTTGGGGACGCCACCTTGTGCCCAGCTGGGATTCACAGCCGTTAGTATCTAGCCCCCCCCCCCTCCTCCTCCTGTCAACTTGTATCTCCCCACCCCCCCTTTATCATCTTTTGTAATGTTTTTTTTTGGTGGTTTCTTTTAGGTGTCATAATGCCCCGCCCCCTTTTGACCCCGAGACTCAACTACCCAGAAGCCTCCTTGAGTTCCCGCATCTACAGTACAGCTTTTTGTTTGATTGGGCCATTGTTATCATCATCATCATCATCAGTACTCGTCTCTGGGCTGTAGGCCCCCCCACTCACCATGCTATGCAGTGTCGGGTGTTGAGTGGCGCTCTCAGACCTCTGAAGCCTGAGCCCCCGGAAGAGTCTGGAACATGTGCTTCTTCTATTTCTGTGACTCGGACAAACGGACTCATGAGCCGCCGCGAGGTTCCAGAAGAACGGACACGAGGCGCCGCCGTCGTCTCGTTAGCCGGGGAGTCTTTGGTTCCGGTCCTCTCCGCCAACAGCCGGCTTCCACCTTAACATGGGCTCCAGGTCGCCACTCGGGGGGGCGGGGCGTCAGGGAGGTCGCATGGCGTTTAAAAGGGAAGGGTGTGTAGCCGGTCTGAAAGGCCACGCAAGAGCGCCCGAGTCGGACACAGAGGGGGAAGAAGAAGAAGAGGAAGAAGAGGCCCGCTGTGAGAGAATCCACGCGGTGGCATGGACGTCTCAGTTCAAGCTCGAGCCATAAAGCTGCTGCTCTTCACCACAAACACTAGTTTTTGTTGTTTTCATCCGAGTGCACATATCAGCAGTCATGGGGGGGGGGTCTGAGAAGGAACCGGTGAGGACCGACGAGCCCCACGTGGCGGCCGGCCGGCCGCCGGATGAGTGACACCGTTCTGGATTGGCAGCTTCCCAGTTTACGCCGCCCCTCCTCCTCCTCCTCAGCCTCTATCGGGCTGAAGAGACTTCAACGTCGAGGCGTGGGAGACGGGGGCCAATCCTGTGCCTCCCCCCGATGACCTCTGACATATCACAACCCCCCCCCCCCCCCCGATCTATCAGTCACGGACAGAAGACTGACACACATATGCATCGCTTCCAGTGTCGCAAACCATCAGACTTGAGTTAGAAAAGTTGTGAGAGATCTGAGAGAACGTTTCTTTGTAGGATTAACCTTTTTTTTTTTTTTTATCTTATATTATGTTTTTCCGGATTTTTTTTCTTTTTTCACAAAAACAAACTATGAAAAAAAAATTTAAATTAAATGTGGCGGAGATGTTCCAAAACCATCCTGGAATCAGTTGTAGTGCTTTTTAATTTGTGGAGTAGACGAGATGTACACTAGCCTGTAGCCACCGTGTCCCCTGGTGTTGTTGATGTTGATGAACTGTTTGCTCTGTAGTCCAAAAGTGGCATTCGCTTTTCTTTTTTTATCATGGAAAAGTGTGAGGAAGACTGTGTCCTGTGCTGTCATTTCTGTGGTCCAGTACCAACACCTCACTCACGGTCCTCCAGCAATAGAACAACGGGTCTGTAGATCAGTCACATGAGGTCACATGAGGTCATATAGGGTCGTCACGGGTCGAGGGAACATCTGCATAATAATATACGAGACTATCTCTGATTAATACACCAAGCAACTTTCATAGGAATGAACCAGGCGACAACCTCCGGTCTTAAAAGCGGCATTCTCTCTCCTGACCACCAGGGGGCGACTCCTCTGGTTGTATAGAAGTATATGCTTCATGTGTTAAAGCTGCAATCTCTTTCCTGACCACCAGGGGGCGACTCTTCTGGTTTTATAGAAGTTTGCTTCATGTGTTAAAGCTGCATTATCTCTCCTGACCACCAGGGGGTGACTCCTCTGGTTGTATAGAAGTCTTTATAAATTACATCTGATTTATCCCCTCAGTAAACATGAGTTTATGTCTCAGTCTCTAGTTTCAAGTCTTCTTCTATACAGCATGATATCATCATTTAGTACATTATGGTAATTTAGTCACACAGGCCATAAAGCAGGGGATGCTTTAGGGGCGGGGCTTCAGGGGGATTGACAGGTTGCTCTTCGTGGCTCCTCTGCAGAACAGACGTCATCCGAGATGGAAAATCCCCGAAACATCCCAAACCAACAACGGGTGACATCACGATGACGTCGTCCACGTGTTACAGTCCACGGCCAGAAGGGGAGCCGCCGTGGTCAAATATTTAGAAAACGCGGTTAAACAAAATGAATGTAACGGGACTTTGTGTCGCTGAGGTCGCAATGGGTCACCGCCGCCAAATAATTCACCATGCGGCGCTGTTGTATTAGGGAACATTGGAGCCCATTTAATAACATATAATACACACGTGTTTACATTCCTGTCACTCGATTGGAGAAATTATGAACGTACAATAAGATTTTTTTAAAAGAAAGGAAGAAAGTGTGAAACAGGAAACTGGTGCATCTCTAGTTGTGTAGATATGCAATTCTAATATGAATAAACATGGACGGTATCGGAACAGGACTATTTATTGTACATTTTATTATTAAACTTTGGATGAAAAGCCATTCCTGTGTCACTTTTGGTCCATTTGAGGTCGGCTCAGTGGTGACGGCTTCAGCTCCTTATTAAAGGTATTAGCCAAGGATGACAGGAGAAACTAATACTCTAATAATAACATGGATCTGGAATCACTGACGGTAGAGTAAGAGGTGCCTCATCTAATTTATAGGACGTCATCTTCCACTCCTCAAGGAGGACGGAGCGCCGCTCAGACGGGTAAGAGTTAGCGACATCTAGTGGTGACGCTGAGGATAGCGTGTGTGTGTGGGCGTCATTTCCCTGATGCTCCAGCAGAGTTCGTGGCTGATGACGTGTCGTATAATATTGTGTTTGATTGTTTATATTTGCAAATGTTCTTATTTATTGCTATGTCAGTTTTAATAATATTGGAACACTGCTTTAGGAATATATGGTTCTGCTCTGGGGGTGAGAACAACAACAACAATAAATGTATATATACATGTGTATATATATATAATATATGCATATATATACGTTGTGGTGGGAAAAATGTTTCAAATTATGTGTTTCCACAACATATATACATAGTGTATTAAACTTTTACATTGTGTTATATTAGGCATAAATGACATCTACAAAGATGATTGAGAGGGCACACACACACACACACACAGACACACACACAGCTCTCTCCCTCAGACAAGGGTCAACAACGCCGGACAGAGACAGACCCAGCGGCCTTGTGCTGCTCCAGTCTGAACCGGTAGAGAGGAGGCTGCAGAGAGGACCAGGAGGCTCAGACACAATAACGATAAGAGAGACGAGGGGGGAGACGTCAGCAAGAAACCTCACATTCCTTAAAGTAACCAGTGTGGACTGGGACAGGGGTCACACTGAGGTCACACTGAGTGACGAGTACTAATATGTAATGAGGGAGTGGACGGAGGCGGCACCTGCATTGAGGCTGATGTATAAATAATATGTCAATGTGTTTGTTCGGGGCTTGGGAAAGACAGATGTGGAGGGAGGTCGTTGTCTTTAATACCCAGACCAGGTTTATTTGTGAAACTGTTGGTTACAAATAAATCTACGTGAATTGAACTCTGATCCAAACTCTCTGTGTCCTGTGGGTGTTTGATTACTGAGGTCCAGAGGGTGAGTATTCTGTGGCGTCTCACCAGCATTCAGATAGGAGAGAGAAACAAGTGTATATGCATCAGGTTAAGAGATTAGTCAGAATGGACCAAAAAGGAAGAAATCCAGCCACAACAACATACATGTGTATATATATATAATATATACATGTATAGATACATATGTATATACATATATAAATACACATATATATATGTATATACATGTATATATATGTATATACATGTATATATATACATGTATATAGGATGTGGACATGGTGGAGGAGAATGTGGACATGATGGAGGATGTGGACACCCTCCATCATACCCTCAAAGCCACGCCCCCTAAAAGGATCGCAATGAACGTAAACAACAAACATGGCCGCTGTGTGTTCCAAGTGAAATGAGGGCAACAGCTCTATTGATTCCAGAAGTTTGTGTTTCCTTCGTCTCATTGGCTGATTGATGTCAACACGACAACAACAATATGTGTAAAAAAAATGTTAAGAAGATTGCCAAACCGAACTTTAAGAAATAATAAAACTCCCGGTTATAAAAGAAGAAGAAAATATCCTAAACGTGAACATACATGTGTTATTATGAGATATAATATATAACTACAGAAAGACTCAGATCATGTTTGATTACATCAAGTTAAGGAAAAGGAGATTAGATTATAGGCTTTAAACTGGATATTAATATTACTTGTTAATCTAAAATAATGAATAAAGCTTATTAAAAATAATACAATAAATTCTGATCCTCTGAACATTATTAATATTTACAATCATTTAAATTCCAGAATAACCGAAGAACAGGAAGGGATCAAGACATATATACTAATATATAAATACAGCATATTAATAAACTCTGTGTCAGACCTCTTTATTTAATCTTTTCTTTGCAAATATATATTCTTAAAACAACTGTACATACATATATATATATATATTAAATATATATATTAAATATATATATATATATTCTTGAAGGTTCAGGAAAATAGAAAATAAAAAAGACGATGTGAGTTTAATTTTTTTCTTATGAAAATCTCATTCTCCCTTTTCTCATTGGTCGGTCAGAGGGGGGGGGGGGAATACACACACACACGCACTGCTGATGTCAGACTCCAGTCATGTCGACCCTCCTCAGCACCATCAGCACCATGATCTCCACGGCTTTTCTACAGAGACGTGAGTAAATAGAACATCCTACTTTAAACTTCCCATCTCAGCCATGTTTCCGTTTCTCTCCCCGGGCATCGCGTCGTTTTTTACCGGTAAACAGAACAACCAGCAGCGGGTCGGCTGGATGTTGTGGCTGCGCAGCGGCTGCTGAGCACCGTGAGGACGCCCGGTGTTACACCCCTACTGGTTTTCAAACCTACTGGTTTCCCTACGCGTGCGTGTGTTGTGTTCTCTTCACATCTGCAGCGGGGCTCTGTCTCGCTCACCAGATTCGTCACACATTCACAAACATATTGCTGGAGATCTTCAAGCCTCCGTTCATATCCATTTCGGCGATTACGATTGTATAAGTGAGCAGTGCATCACAGCTACGTATGAAGAAATACATTTTTTATTTTTTATTTAAAAAAAAAGATCGCCCGACCTGGTTTCGATCTCTGTCACGCAAAATGAGACTGCACTCTAAGCCGCGCAGTCTGTGCGCTGCGGCACCAGATATTAGTTTCAACTCAAGTAATTGATATATTCAACCATTAGGTCACATCTTTTGTTTCATGGGAACAGTTTGGCGGAGGGGATCTGAAACAACTGGTTACCTTGTTCGGATATTTACATTTTGAAACATGTTTAGCGATGCTTGTTCGCAACGCAACAGCCACACAATACCGACAACAACTAATTGACTTTCGTGACGAGTATATAATGAACAGAGATTAGAAACATTGCGAACACTGAACAACAGGAAGAATGGAATACTCGTAATGTTCCATCTACAAAACAATGTAGAACATATTGCTGGAGCTCTTGAAGCCACATGTGACATCTATTTACGATTGTACAAGTGAGCACCACACATCACACATGAAGAAACACATATTTTTATAAAAAGATCGCAACGACCTGGTTTCGATCTACTTCAAGCAAAATTTGGCGACTCTATAGCGCAGCAGTCTATACACTACGCCACTAGATATTAACTGCAAGTCAAGTAATTTTGATATTCATCCATTACGTCACAACTCGTATGCGTCATGGGAACAGTTTGGTCGAGGCAACCTGAAACAATTGGTTACCTTTGGCGGATATTCAAATACTTCCAAACATGTTTTGTGATGCTTTTATAAATAATATTCAGACATCATTTTTTTGGAAATGTGAAGGGAATGCATTTGTTAGCTTGAACTGAAGCAATTCTTGCACCATAAGTGGATCCATCGAAGCTTTTTGTCTTTTTTCCCTTCCGTTTGTTTGTCTGACACAGTTTCCTTTTATACAGATGTTGCTAATTATGTCCTTGCTTGATTGGAATTGTGATTGCAAGATGTGACAGCTGTGCATCATTTTCTAAACTCTTGAATTATGTCAATAGGCCTACAGTTTATCAATATTATTTTTGTATCATGATGCGATCTTTTTATAAAAATGTGTTTCTTCATGTGTGAAGTGTAGTGCTCACTTGTACAATCGTAAATAGATGTGACATGTGGCTTCAAGAGCTCCAGCAATATGTTCATCATTGTTTTGTGGATAGAACATTACTAGTATTCCATTCTTCCTGTTGTTCAGTGTTCGCAATGTTTCTAATCTCTGTTCACAGTACCATCGTCATTATATACTCGTCACGAAAGTCAATTAGTTGTTGTCGGTATTGTGTGGCTGTTGCGTTGCGAACAAGCATCGCTAAACATGTTTCAAAGTGTAAATATCCGAACAAGGTAACCAGTTGTTTCAGATCCCCTCCGCCAAACTGTTCCCATGAAATAAAAGATGTGACGTAATGGTTGAATATATCAATTACTTGAGTTGAAACTAATATCTGGTGGCGCAGCGCACAGACTGCGCGGCTTAGAGTGCAGTCTCATTTTGCGTGACAGAGATCGAAACCAGGTCGGGCGATCTTTTTATTTTTATTTTGTATTAAATGTATTTATTCCTACGTGGCTGTGATGCACTGCTCACTTATACAATTGTAATCGCCGAAATGGATATGAACGGAGGCTTGAAGATCTCCAGCAATATGTTTGTGAATGTGTGACGAATCTGGTGAGCGAGACAGAGCCCCGCTGCAGACGTGAAGAGAACACAACGCAGTCACGCGTAGGGAAACCAGTAGGTTTGAAAACCAGTAGGGGTGTAACACCGGGCGCGTCACCGCGGCTCCCCGGGCTGGACCCGCCTCGGTCCCGCAGAACCTTCCAGTGGATGTGTACCGAGGATTTTAACGGGGGCTAATTCATGTGGATGCATGGCTGCACGTGTTGCGTTCAGGGGCTGTCGTTTTTTTCCGTTTTGTGGAACACATCTACGCATCTATTTATGTGTAAATATTTATTTTATTTTAAATGCTTTTCCCGTCTTGTAACTTGTAAAGAGAGGAGCTGTAACGGGTTCCGTGTGACGGCGTGCAGCCAGCAGCCTGGCTGGAGGCTGTCGGCTCGTCTTCTGCTAGCTTTCTCAAAAAGATCATTAACAGACAGGTTTGATTTTTAAAAACACACACAAAAAACAGATTATTGTTTTCTGGTCCAAATCAGTTAAACAGACAAAATATTCAGTCAGCTGAATGAAAAAAATGAATACAAAAGAAGTGGTGTTGTGTTTCCTATCCCAGTAGCTGGCTGGTGGCCATCTTTGTTTGCTACTTAACATTTCTTGTTATCACTCACATATCATCTTCCAGCAGATTCTGGAAAGCAGGAAACGCGTCAGTGTTTTCAAACACTGCAAAATGTGCTTAATGCCAAATTATGATAAACATACCATGTTTACGATGGAGGGGTTGCCTCCGTACAGCTCTCAACATGGAGACAGCTGAGCCAGAGGCTAACCGCTAAAGGCTAACCGTGCAAACAACAGAAACAGATCAAACCATGTTTACCCAGCAAGGAGGGTGGAGGGGACTGGAAGGCCTCCATGACGCCGCCGTCGCCAGTCGGATTGACATCATCAGCTTTAACCGCCGTTGGGCAGTGGGGGGGAGGGAGTGAGCTAACCAGTAGGGGCTAGCTAGGAATAGCTAGAGTCGGAGAGTGACTTCCTTCCCTGCTTTAGTCGACGTTACCCAAGGTCCTCGATGGCAAATCGTTGTTGGCTGATATGTGAACACTCTCAGCGTAGAAGCTTTAATCTTTTAGGGGAAGATTATCTTTCTCTTCAAGAGAGGCACAATGCTAACGGCCAGCGCCGTAGCGGATTTAGCTTAAAGTTGTGCCTCTTCTGTTTGAGTCTCCGAGCTCAGCATCAGATGTTCTTAAAGAAACAAGAACCATCAACTCTTAACGGACATGTAACATCCTCACTCTTCTAACCACCTGGAGGAGGAACAAGTCCATCTGTTGCAAGAGGAACGTGTTTCTGACCCGTTTTCCGAAGTCGTGCCGCATATTTGTCGTCAAAAAAAAAAAATATTACATCACCGTGCTCAATTTGTCCAAAAAAATATTCATACAGATACAGACGATGTTTCTATTGATATAGGTTGATGTTTCTTCCAATATTTAATAATTCCATACAAAAACGCTGCCCTAATAATTGGTTTGTGTTTTCTAAACAAGCAAGGTGTTAAAAATATTTATCTGATAATATATTAATTTTGTGTTCATCATGCAGCAGACGGGAATACTTTTCCATCCAGATGGTTGGAGTCTGTGAGGGTTCTGGAAATAGCTTCAGAACAGTACCAAGTGTTCCCCCTTCTGCATTGTACAAGCTGGTCAGGTGTTTATGAAAAATCGCAACATTTAAATGATAAGAGCCACGATGTAGAGGAGCCCTTTATAAGAACCACCACGGAGGTCTGAGGCAACAAGACCAGAACGTTGAGGAACACATGGCTGAAAGGTCCTACATGGTCTCGTGATTGAAAGATCCGACTTGGTCTCGTGGTTAAAAGTTCCGACAAGGGTCTTATGGTTGAAAGGTCCTACACGGGTCTCGTGGCTGAAGGGTCCTACTCTGTCCCTTGGCTGAAAGGTCCTACTCGGTCTCGTGGTTGAAAGGTCCTACACTGTATGAACTCATACAGAAGGAGATACCAAACATCGTATGCGTCTCACTCCAGGACAATGACATGGACTACCAGTGTCGTATTTCTGAACTATATATGCAGACAAACAACTCGCACATCACCGGACTGGATCAGATATGATTGTTAATGAAACCGAGGTTAGCTTGGAGGCTCTGGGCCGCGACGCGCCGGTGACCCGGTCCGTCTGCTGTCTGTCCACGTCAGTGATGAGTGTGATTAGATGGGAGTCAGATAGAAGACATGGTGACCACGCTGCTCGGTGGATCAACAGGACGTCTGTTAGTCATCGTCTTCCCTGACGGCTGCAGTAGATGTACTTGTTTCAGCTTCTTGAAGTCAACAAGACTACGGGGAGGAAGCAGAGTTTGTCATGTGTGATGGAGAGATGTATATTCATCCATAAGGAGAGAGAGAAGAGGAGAGAGGTGCTCAGTGTATCCTAAAACGCCCCCCAGGAGCCTGTCAGCCTATAGCAGCACTGACAGCTTCCGATAGAAAAAGCCACGGGCGTCATAGCAACCGCCTCGACAACGACACGCTGATTGACACTCATACGGACGAATCGGTGTTGAATGCAGACGTGTGGAGCATTGTTTATGTTTTCATATTGGGTTCATGATTAGAATGATTCATCATTATTACTATGGTAATTATTTTAATTGTGGTCGAAAACTGGGACAATTTGGTTGTGAATGCTTAAAAACGGGACATTTGAATGTCTTCATGAGATATTTTTAGACATTTCGGGACGTCCAAACAGGGATGTCTGGTCATTATAACTCAGCTACTTCCCACCATTGTTAGAGCCCAACGTAGTTTACAAGAGCGCATTTCTTCATAGCCTCTTAATTTTGCTTTCAAATGCACCGGATTGGAGCATGGACCATGGAGCATGAACCATGGACCATGGAGCATGAACCATGGAGCATGAACCATGGATCATGGACCATGGAGCATGAACCATGGACCATGGAGCATGAACCATGGATCATGGACCATGGACCATGGACCATGGAGCATGAACCATGAAGCATGGAGCATGAACCATGGATCATGGACCATGGATCATGGACCATGGAGCATGAACCATGGACCATGGAGCATGAACCATGAAGCATGGAGCATGAACCATGGATCATGGACCATGGAGCATGAACCATGGACCATGGAGCATCAACCATGGAGCATGAACCATGGAGGATGGAGCATGGACTATGGACCATGGACCATGGAGCATGAACCATGGAGTATGAATCATGAACCATGGAGGATGGAGCATGGAGGATGGAGCATGAACCATGGAGCATGAACCATGGACCATGGAGCATGAACCATGAAGCATGGAGCATGAACCATGGATCATGGACCATGGATCATGGACCATGGAGCATGAACCATGGACCATGGAGCATGAACCATGGACCATGGAGCATGAACCATGGAGCATGAACCATGGAGCATGAACCATGGAGGATGGAGCATGGACTATGGACCATGGAGCATGAACCATGGAGTATGAATCATGAACCATGGAGGATGGAGCATGGAGGATGGAGCATGAACCATGGATCATGGACCATGGAGCATGAACCATGAACCATGGAGCATGAACCATGGATCATGGACCATGGAGCATGAACCATGAACCATGGAGTATGAATCATGAACCATGGAGGATGGAGCATGGACTATGGACCATGGACCATGGAGCATGAACCATGAACCATGGAGTATGAATCATGAACCATGGAGGATGGAGCATGGACTATGGACCATGGACCATGGAGCATGCCCTCAGCTCCCTGTGGGGAAACTGATAGATTTAAACGATGTACATTACCTCATTGTGCTGACTGCTGGGGGCGGCGCCGCCATCCTTATGGTTTTACCTGCAGCCAATGGCAGCTACGACCCTCACAGTCTGCGATGAAGCGAGTTGATGGCGTTGGTGGTTCAGCGTGCCGAGGCGTTGGAGAGTACAGTTGATGGCGTCTGATGTAATTTTACACAACTTTCCCTTCACATGATGGGCATTGTATACAATAGTATTAAATACAATATTTTATGTATATTGGGTTCACTTAAAGGGTATAAGAACAGTCATTTTCTCTCTCTGCTGATTCTATCAGTATATGTCAACTGATAATTGTGTCCAAAAAATTTGGCAAAGAATGTAGAGTCGCGTTGAGTTTTGGCAGTACCCTTCTGTCCCGTTGGGTTGGGGTCGCTTTGGGTCTTGGGTTTAGGCCCCAATTCTAGCAGCTAGTAGATCGGTTAGCAACGGCTAGTAGTCACATGTTAATATTAACTCATTCAGATACCTGAATTAGCACGTTGGATGAGGGATACATGATGTCTGGGCAGCAATTCAGGGGACAAGAAGATAATAGAAACGTTGTATTGGGACTGCACAGCAAAATTAGTCCTAATAAAGGCACTGCTGAGATAATAATCCGAACAGCACACACCTGGTCAGACTGTGGCCTTGTCTGAAACGTGCCCGTCATTCCTCTCCTCTCCCTCTGAAGAACTAGGACCAGCCGAAGGTGGGTGGTCCACCCCAACCTCCTCCCCCAGATGCAGCAGCTGGATCAAGTCCAAGAGGACCAAGAGAAGAGCTTCACCAGCAGAACTGTTAGAGGGGGGGAGGTAGAGGGATGGAGGGCAGGTTTTAAATATGGCGTGTGTACATGAGTGGAGGGAGAGTACTCAACCAACCTTCTTAACTTTAGACATTATTCTTTCCATCGTGAGTATTATAGAGTTTAGACTGACCTTAATGGGATCCTGCTAGGGGCGCTTTCACCATCCGCCATCCTCCGGTGTGTGGACCAAAAAACAACCGACAAGAGGCAGTGAGAACATAATCAGAACCAAAATACAGGAAGTGAGCCAAAACTCCGCGGGGGTCAGGGGAGGACACAGGTAGAGGAAAGATGGACGTGAGTCAGAGAGGCCTGAAGTTTGTTCGCTGGACATCCGGGCCGAAGAGATGGCCCCGGATGCGCTCCATGAAGTCCGAAACCGTGAGGTTCATAACGTCGTGTGAGGAACAGTCGATCAGCGGCGGAAACACATCAACAGAGATATTTCAGAGTCTGCCGTTCCCTGCATGGAAGCTATCGAAAAACTCTCATCTCGTTCTCTTATAGAGGGCCAATGACTCAGAGGAGACCTGCTGACACATGGTAAAGGTTAATGATCGTAACCGCGTGTGTCTTACATAAGTCACATGACGACAGGAAAGACTCTTATAGGCCTCATTTTCATAACTCTCCTATACCATCTCTCTCTCTCTCTCTCCCCCTCTTCATGCCACATTCTATCCTCCTCAGTTTTTCCATTCCAGCTCTCATCTCCCTGTGTCTTCATCACCCCCCCCCCCACACCCCCCACTCCATGAATTAGCCTTCAGCTGTGCTCAGATATGGCGCCATGTCCTCCAGGTCTCTCTCTCTCTCTCTCTCTCTCTCTATCTCCGCTCAGCTTTTATCACGATGGAGCGTCTTTCTTTCTTGATGAAAAGCATTATGTTTATTTTTTTTCCCTCACAAAAGGTTAAAAGCTTCGTCCTCCGATCCGTTAATGGTCGCCCCGGTGTTGGATTACAAAGTAGTCTGTGTCTACCTCTACCTGCAGCTTTGTGTCATAAACACGAACCATTTGGAGTTCAACGCTTCTGGTTTGGCAATTCGATGAATATTAAGGTGTATATGGATTATTTCTACATAAAGCTCCTGAATTATGACCATGTACTTTATTTTCTGCAGCACCTTCCCACTTTCAGCTGAATTGGGTCGAAACCATCGACATGGAAGTCTCCATTTGGGCGTTTTGGTCGTCGCCATCTTGTTTTTTTTGCAACCAGTGAACGGAAGTGACCGTATTTGCATTTGTGGCGTAGAGAAGCCATATCTAGGGCTCTGGTTAATGTCGATGTAGCAATGCACGAACGCGTACTCTGCTCTCTGGTCCGTTTGACTCTGAACTTCTTGGTTGCAACCAGAGGAGTCGCCCCCTGGTGGCCAGTGGAGGAAATGCAAGTTCAAGCCATTTCGGAACCAGTCGTAAACCAACTCATGCTCAAATTAAAAAAAAACATGATGGTACTCGTTTCTCTCTGACAACACGGGGCTCGAGAGGAACGGCGTCCCCAACGTCTCCCTGATAATCTCATGAGCAACATATCCAGAGCGCTAGTAAACGTTGGCGGACATTTTTACTATGAAGACACGCATGAGAGTGAGTTCTTGGAGAGAGGCAGAGCGACGTGGCCGTCCACTGGGGTCAGCTCGTATGAAGCATACCGAGCTCTTCATCGAAATCATCCACTTTGGTTTGTTGCAGTTCTGCTTCGACTTTGAGCAGAGATAGGTGCATATTGGATAACGCAGGTTATGTAATGTAATTCTTTTCACAAAAATAAAAATAACCAGAGGGAGATATAGAGAGATAAATATATATATATATATAGAGAGAGAGGGAGAGTGAAGCTTTCTGGGTCGAGCTTTGCAAGAGAGTCACAGATCGTAGCTTTGCTTGGGTCAAGCTTCCGAATTTTATCCATAGATGGTCGATAAGAAGTGGAGGTAGACCATAAGCTCATGTTTACAATGTTTACTGAGATAAGTAAAATCATTTCCTCCTAAACTTCTATACACCCAGAGGAACCCCCCCCCCCCCCCCCTGGTGCTCAGGAGAGAATGCAGCTTTAACACATGAAGCATGGACTTCTATACAACCAGAGGAGTCGCCCCCCTGGAGTTAAGGAGAGAGAATGCAGCTTAAACACATGAAGCATAGACTTCTATACAACCAGAGGAGTCCCCCTGGTGGTCAGGAGAGAGAATGCAGCTTTAACACATGAAGCATGGACTTCTATACAACCAGAGGAGTCGCCCCCTGGTGGTCAGGAGAAAGAATGCAGCTTTAATGAAGTATATACTTCTATACAACCAGAGGAGTCACCCCCTGGTGGTCAGGAGAGAGAATGCAGCTTTAATGAAGCATATACTTCTATAGAACCAGAGGAGTCGCCCCCTGGTGGCCAGGAAAGAGCATGCAGCTTTAACACATGAAGCATAGACTTCTATACAACCAGAGATGTCACCCCCCTGGTGGTCAGGAGAGAAAATTCAATTTGTAAGACCCTTCCTCTTAGCCACAATCGGCAGACCCGGACGTTGCCGCCTGATGTCATGAAGCCCTCAGTGTCCCCACAGCTCCAGGCAATAAGTCCCATTGATGAGGTGAAAGGTGATTGGTCGCCATCAGCGTGATGCGGCAGAGCAATCGGCATCAATGGAACCTGGAAAATATCCATCACTCTTGGGATTTTGAGAGCATTTCAAACGGTTTCATGTCAAGCACCTCCAAAATAGATGTTCCACAGAACGCGAGCTCCTGTAGGTCAGCATGCTGAGCCGTGTAGAAGGTCACATGGGATCCTTATGTTTAACACCCGGGAACTCGACGACCAAATGTGACCAAAATCCAATTACAGAAAAACTCAATCAAGAAAGAAGAAGAAAAAAAAATGTATGGATTTATATGTATATATATATATATTTATGTGTATATATACACATATATATGTGTATATATATATTTATATATACACATATATATAAATATGTGTGTATATATATACATATATATATATGTATGTATATATATCTGAGATATCCAATCCGGTTAATGAAGTAAACACTGTTGCATCATCACAATGAGCTTCGTGGTCAACGTCTCACATGAGGAGGCGGTCCACCTCCTGTTGAGTCTGACCGCAGGGGGTTGTGGGTAAAAAGGACCGCGAGCCCATTAATAAATGAAACGACCATGTGATGAAGACATATGGCCCCCTCTGATCTGCCCTCGGCTGGAGGTGTGTGTTTGCGTGAGTGTGAGTCTATGTTTGTGTGTGTGGGTGTGTCAGTGTGTGTCTGTGTGTGTATGTGTGTGCGTGTGAGTCTATGTGTGTGCGTGTGAGTCTATGTGTGTGTCTATCAGTGGCGGTGCGTCCATAGAGGGCGCTAGGGCGCCACCCCTCTAAAAAATTTTAGAAGAAAAAAATATAATACATCCTGTCAAAAAACATTATATACCAAATCATTTAAATAGTAAATATACCGTGTTGACGCGCTAAATGTGTGTGGGAGACCGTCAGCCTGTCAACAACCACTTAAGTTAAATGTGACATAAATAATATATCGCCACTCATCCTCACGGAGAGAAGCCCCTCCCCATTTTCGGGGCACCGGCCCAACGTGTGTGTACGGGAGCGAGCAAACATTTCACGGTCGTTTCGGCAAGGACGGCTTCTCATTGGCGGATGAAACGTGAATGTTGGGGCACAAAAATGTGCGTCCTGGCCAATGACATCGTTTCTTATTTCACGTGACTGGACTATTCGGCAGATCAGAGACCGGTATCGTTCCCTCAGCCCAGAGAGCTGCACGGAGCTACAGAGCAGGTAGCTAACGGAGCTGTTAGCTGGAGCTCAGTGAGTAATGCTGTTTAGTTTCTCCTGTCTGTTGTTCCAAAGTCCTGGGACTGAAACTCTCTGGACTACAACGGGGGGAGGGATCTAAAGAGCTGCAGACAAGTGTAAAGCACGAATCTTGCCGCAGTTATCAAGCAAACAGAATGAAGCTAACGAGCTAACAGCATGAAGCTAACCCTGTTTACAGTCAGCAGAAGGAGACCGAACTGGCATCGAAACACAACAAGTTCTGAAAAACGGACACATTCCCTCCAAAATAATGGAGGCTGGTTACAGACATGATGACTTTAACCAGAGAGTTATGGAGAAGTTTGACCACTTTAAAGAGAGGAGGCTACTTGTCTTTACAGTAGTGGCTCTACTCTGTCCCCAATGTAACATGTGATCTCTTTCTGACTCTATTCTGAACCTCTTTCATGTGAGGGTGAAACTCTTTTATTTTGCAAACCTCTGAAACCCAACCCCATGTTCCTTAAAGCTGCTCTGAACCTCTCATGCCCAAAGTTACAGTGTGTTGATAGTTGTTATTGGACCGTGTTGAGCACGCTGTGTTCTTGAAATAAAGCTTTGTTTTTGACAATATTCTACTCAAAACCTCTTTTCTTCTCATTGTTGAGTGCTATTTAAACCGCGTCGCCCAACTGCGCCCCCCCCCCAAAAAATTCACCAGCCGCCACTGGTGTCTATGTGTGTGGGCTGTATGTGTGTGAGTGTGAGTGTAGGTGTGTGTGTGTGTGCGTGTGCGTGTGTGGGCTGTGAGTGGGAGTTATCTACAGAGAGAGGCTTTGGCCTCTCTCCCTCTCCGCTACCTTAGCTGCCTGACACACACATACACACACATTGTAATGGCTGACCTCAGATGTTGTGTCTCAGGCTTTCCAAAAGAACCGTACAAATATAAATAATAGAAACCTGGATTCTTTGCAGAACCAGAAAACAAAGTCTGTGAAACTCAATGAATCCTCTTCAATATTCACAGGTGAGACGACCTGAGAAATAATAAATAAATATGTATACAACTCAACAATAACATGTGCCGCCCTTATATGGAGTTAGGCAGACCGGGCATGGCGTTAGTGGACAGACAGCAGTAACATTACATAAAGCTTTGATGTTTAGATATTTTAACAACCAATATTAAACCTCACAAAAAAACACTTGTCTCCTAAAATGATGACGAGATGTTATGAAACCACAAAGAAGGACAAATATTAAACGTATCGCTGCCCTGAGTCTGGACTCACAGGAAAATCTCAAAAGCTCAAACGTAATATATAACAAAATAATGTCCCCTCGAAAAGATAAAGTATCTCATAATCTCCAATAATCCAGATATTAATACCCCTGGGGAAGGAAACGCCACATCATCATATCTGATGATAAGTCAGATATGATGACATCATCATATCTGACTGGATTTGACCGTTGTTCATCCCGACTGACGGGAGCTGTCGCTTCATAACAACACAGTGATCACTCTAATAATATCATAATTATGATCATTATAATAAGTGAGTGCCCGTTTGTGTGACAGCTCCGCTTGTGACGCATGTCGAAGCCTAAAATAATAATAATAATGATAATATTAATAATAATTCTCCTGCAGCCCGAACGCCTCGCGGGACACGACGTCCACTTCAACTTCACTCAGTCTGATTCATGAGGGGGAATAAAATATGCGTCATGAGATGAAACACAATGGACAGGAAGTGGTACGGAAATAGATCGACATGTATGCTACACACACGCACACACACACACACACACACACACACACACACACACACACACACACACACACACACACACACACACACACACACACACACAGGATTTGTTTGCGTCATTCGCTTCATTCACGCCTTAGAGGGGGCGGGGCTTATCTCTGTGGAAACGGTTATCATCTCCTTCATCCACCATGAAGAACTAACCACTATCTGCTTCATACTTCAAACATCTGAACATCTAACGCCCTCGTGTTTGGGTTCATAACATTAATATATAAATATAATATATATATATTTATTCATGACATCCCCCGTAGGCTCACAGCTCGGTGACCCTCACCTCTTGTCTGAATGTCTCTTCAGCTCCACTAGAGCAGCCGTTAGATTCAGGAGCAGCTCGACTCTGATTGGCTGTCACAACAACAATTTTTTCGCTAAAGTTGAAAGATTTAAACGTGCGTGCATTTGTGAGTCTTTGAGGGCGACGTCACATCTGATTGGCTACAGAGAGGTCAATGTTGAAAGAAACGCATTTGTGAATGGAGCCACGGCGACAGGGGAGTCTCAAAAACCCCAAAAGAAATGCAGTGCGGTCCACAAACAAACAAACAATCTTAATTTATTTACGTGTGCATTGGAACATATTTGTGAATCCTTCTGTGTGTATTTGTGAGTCTTCGTGTTTGTGTTTGTGAGTGTCTGTGTGAGTCTGACCCGTACACACACACACACACACACACACACTAGACATTTATTTTGGCAAGCAAATGTACAGTGATGCCCGTATTGATCTCATCTTTTGAGAGAATTCTTCCCGTTTTCGCCGTGTTGCCATGGAAACCGGCAGTGACAAACAGGGCAGGAAAGGATGTAGTTCAACAAAAGGATGTAGTTTATCAGCAGCAGATGGGGAAAAGCAACGCTTTGGCTTGCAGACTCAGTGGGGCCCTGGCAGCATGAACACACACACACACACACACACACACCTCTCTGCCAGGACGCGGGGCTCGACAGCTTTGTCATTCTTGCCCCCGCTGTGTGAGGTTAGGGACTCACTGAGCCACATGGCCACGAGCCCATAACGGTTTCCCAGAGACTGACCACGCCCCTTCCCCCCCCCCTCCCCCCTCTCTCAGCTATCTGATGATGGATCTGTTCCGTAGAGGAGAGCTGGGGCTGCTGGGAGGAGGAGAGAGGCTGAGGGACGACGGGGGCGGTCCCGGGATCAGCTGGCCGGCCAATCGGCTGCCGGAGGACATGTACCCGGCGTCCGGCTTGGCCCTGGCCGCCGCCTACCACGACATCAAGACCCGGCTGGCGAGCCTGGAGCGGGAGAACAGCAGCATCAAGAGGAAGCTCAAACACTACGAGGTCAGAATGTTAATAATACCATGTGACACGTGGAGGCGGTCATGATGTGTGAACGCGTGCCTTCATTAACAGTCCATCTCCTCTCCTGCAGTTCCCGATGGTCGGTGTGTTTGGGGAGGAGACGATCCTGTGCTGCTCCTGTGAGCCAATCATGAAGGACACCAGTGTGATCCAATCAGAGACCACCAACCTGCAGCAGAGGGTCAACTCTCTGACCCAGGAGGTACAGCGGACACCAATTCAAACACGTTTTATTTCAGTGATTCAGTTTTAAGCGTGAAGCTTTTTAATAGAGCAAGAAATTGGTCAAAAAGGAGTATAAATGTCCAGTATGCTTGTATGTATATATATACATACATACAAACATACTGGACATTATATATATATATATTAGGACTGTGAAACGATTAAAAAATTTAATCGGATTAATCACAGGTTTTTGTGGATTAATCATGATTAATCACATATTACCGATATTCTCGGTATATTTTGTGAGAACATAGAGATTTATGACAAAAGACGGATATATACATTTATACATTCTTCTATACAATGGTGCTGCAACTCAGCAGTTATTTAGCAGTTTTCTTCCATATGGAACATTAATACATCTTCATCCTAAACAGAATGTTTAACCCTCCTGTTACCTTTCGGGTCAATTTGACCCCATTCAATGTTTAATGTCGGTGTTCTTTGGGGTCAATTTGACCCCAGGCTGTTTTTCACTGTGTCAAACATATAAGAAATATCAACTTTTTATTTATTTAAAGGGCTATTTAGGTAGTCAACAAACAAACATAAAGTACCTCACACTTAAACTTGGGAAGCAATATTAATTCTAATAATTTTCTGGAGGTTTTAATTGCTGGGGTCAAATTGACCCCGAGGGTAAAATATGTTAGTAAATGTAAAGGTAACAGGAGGGTTAAACAGAGCATTTTTCTCTTGTTTGTCAACCATTAACTCCACCATGATACAATCTAAAGGTGGACAGATTGACAAGTGACTTTTTTTGCTCGGTCGATGCGCGCACGGAGCTCTGTGGCGCGAGACGGAGATCGATAAGTGTTAACGCAACGCGAAGAGACAGAAATGACATGCTGCTGTGGAGATACGATCAACAACAGACGTTTAGTTTAATAAAAGAACAAAGACGTGCTATAGAGCAGTGGTCCCCAACCTTTTTTGAGCCACGGACCGGTTCCGTGTCAGAAATAATTTTCACGGACCGGCAATATAAATGACGTAATACATATGACGTCATACAATTATACGAAGGGCATAAAGTGCCAAAACTACAACTCATCATTTCGCCGAATTCGTGTGAGCCGTGCGCTTGTTTACCTGCAACGAGCCGCTAATGGAGACGGCGACACAGACGTGTGTTTGGTCCGCTGCTCCTAACCGAGTTCTGGTCGCTGTCATTAGAACAGGCAGAGTTGTGTGAAATGTCCCTTCAGGCCACCGTCATTTGCACATCCAGCACATTTTTTTCTAGCTCGGACGGGCTCGATTCACCGGGTGGGTTTGTTTCCAAATGGGTTGCAGGTCTATTCTGTTGCAGTCGGGTCTTTTGTGGTTGGAGTACCGCTCAAACTCTTTTAAAAGCCTCTTCCACCCGGTCAACGTCTGAAACATGTAGAATATTCCGCTGTTCACTCGCCCACACAGCAGCGACTTCATCGGCCAACTTGAAACCAGTTGTCATTTCCCTGAAGTGACATAATTCATTGAGCAGGTTGAATCTGTTTGAAGATTCTTTGTCACTGAAATGTGCCGCCAAAATGAACATATTACCCAGATTGTTATATCTATTTCAAACCCTACCAATAGAAGTTTCTCAGGGCCAGCTTAATGAATGGGACAAAATGTTGTCGAGATATGTGTGGCAAGGCAAGAGACCAAGGGTTCGCCTTAAAACACTGCAGTTAGTAAAGGAGAAGGGAGGATGGGGTCTGCCATCCCTCAAGGAATACTACTATGCCGCCCAGACAAGAGCTATAATATGCTGGTGCAATCCTTCATATGATGCACAGTGGAAAGACATTGAAGAAAAAATATTTCCCATTCCAATACAAGCAATCATAGCTGACTCTAAAATGCAACACTACATAAACAGTTCTGATAATCCATGGGTCAAATTGACCCTTAAAGTGTGGAAGAATATCATTAGAGAATACAAACTTGAAGGAGATCTACTGTGCCTTAAATGGTGTGGATATGACTCAGACTTCACACCAAATAAAATGGACACCAGATTCAAAAATGGAGAGCTAATGGAATAACAGCTTTATGCAATATTATGAAGGAAACAAACTGCTTAGTTTTGAAATGATTAAAGAAAATTATCTTTTAGAGAAACAGGACTTCTTTAGATACCTACAGTTGCGGCATTTTGTCAATGAAAATGTTAAAAAGGTAACAGAGGTAAACTCCAGTCTCATAGAACTGTTTAAAAGAGCATACAAGTCAAATTGCAATAAAGGGCAATATCAGCCATATATAAATGCTTTCTAGAGCTTAAAACTCACTCAACAGCATACATTAAAGTAAAATGGGAAAAGGAATCTGGGATAGATATTTCTGAGGAAGAATGGACATTAATATGGGGGTATCAATGGAAATGTACCAGTTCAATGAGCTGGCGAGAGTTTAACTGGAAAAATTGTATAAGATACTTCATTACACCATCTCAGACATCTCATTATAGCGATAACATTCCTGTTTGCTGGAGAAAGTGTGGACACCAAAGCGCAAACCACTACCACATCTTCTGGGACTGTCCCATCATTAAAAACTTTTGGAAGGCGGTACACAATGCTTTACAGGACATCTTTCACGAGGAAATCCCTTTGGACTTTAAGATTCTGTACCTTGGAAATATACCTCAAAGCTGGCCGAAAGGGGACAGACTCTTGATAAATGCAATGCTGGTGGCCAGTAAAAAGTCTATTACCAGAAAATGGTTATTACCAGAGTGTCCTACAATCACATCATGGAGAGACATTGTGACAGAGATCTACAGAATGGAGCAGATTACAGCTCATGTTAACCAAAGAACGGAAACATTTCTTAAGCACAGGCAAAAGTGGTGCAACTATGTCACAGATAAATGGCCTGACTGTATTTCTTTACTCTATAGAAAATGATTTCTCCCTGCTTTAATTTATAGTTTTGTTACTATGGTATTGTTTTTGTTTCTTTATTTGCATATGTGTTTATTTTTTTTGTTTTTTACTTCTCTTTATACAAAGAATCTGAAAAATGTAAATATGTGTATGTGAGATTCTGAACACTAATAAAATATAAATTAAAAAAAAAGAAATGTGAGACTCGCCTGCAGCGATAAACCCGAACTTTAAGACTCCTGAACGCGGCTCAGACGGACACACGGGTGGATTCGGTCCTTTTTCAAAATAAAATATTTTTCCGACTGATTAAAAAAAAAAAAAATTAAAACTTTATTTATTCACTTTTTTTCCGCGGCCCGGTTCCAACCAAGCCGCGGACCGGTACCGGGCCGAGGCCCGGGGTTTGGGGACCCCTGCTACAGAGAACATGTCAGGGGGCGGGCCAATCTTTTTAATGTCATGCGATCTACCAACACTACGCCGCGATCGACTGGCAGGTCGCGATCGACGTGTTGAGACCCCTGATCTACAGGAAGTAAAAGTCGACACAAGGTTTCCGTAGGTGAACCTGCGGAAGGATCATTACCGATGAACAGACCGTCTGCATGAGAGCGGACAGAGTTCAGGTTGAAGTGGTGCATTGGAAGCTCATTTTGCAAGTGACTTTTTTTTCGTCCCGACGACCAACAACAGACAGATTGGAAGCTCATTCTGCGCATGCGTTAAATGCGTTAAAAAAAAATAACTCGTTAAACCTGTAATTGAATTAACTGAGTTAACGCGTTATTTTTCACAGCACTAATATATATATAATATTATATATATATATATGTATTATTATATATATACATGACATATATTTTATGCATATTTATTATTTTATATATATATTATATATAATACATATATATATTAAACATATATATTATTATATATGATATATATATATTTCTTATGATATATATATCAATATATATTATATGTACTTTTTATTTTGATATATATATAATATATATATATATTTAATATATATGTGTAATGTATATTTATTTATATATTATATATACATGCATATATATATATATAAATATATATATATACTGTATATATAAATAAATATATGTATAACCTCTCCTGTCTTCAGCTCCAGAAGAGCAAGGAGAGAGAGGAGAGGTTAGAGGAAGTCGTCCAGGCCTACGAGAAGATTCACTTGGAGAAAAGCAATGTCCAGAGAGACCTGGACAAGATGGTAAACACACACACACACACACCGTCTCCTCGTTGCGTTGCCCTGTGTGTTGAGTTGCCGTGTGTGTGTCAGACGTCCCTGGCGGAGCAGCACGTGCAGCAGATCTGCAGCCTGGAGTCGGCCCTCCGGCAGCGAGAGGCCTCGGTCCAGAAGGTCGGCGCTCAGCTCCGCCGGGACACGCTGCAGCTGCACGCCAGCCTGGACGTGCCCAGAGGTGGGTCGCATGCACAGCTCGCACCAACGGATCATGGCTGGAATTCATACAAAATAATAAATGGTATAGGAGCAGAAAGAGTAGCACTCAGACATAAGTCTGATGTCGAGTGGGCTGAATCTATTTCGTGGAACACATTTTTACTAAGCAACTAAATAATTGGAGTCTGACGCTGCGTTCACTCCCTCGCAACGCTTTACTCCCCGTGAGTTTACGCGCACGACTAATTGTGCTTTATTCGCTTTATCCGCGCCTTAGAGGGGGCGGGGCTTATCTCAGTGGAAACGGTTATCATGTCCTTCATCCACCATGAAGAACTAACCACTAGTTCTGCTTCATACTGGTTGAGGACATCACACACACGTCTGAACATGTAACGTGTTCGGGTTCATTAATATCATATATATATATATATATATATTGTGGCAGCTGTGTCTGATTTGGCCTCGGCTGCTGGTGATTGGCAATTAGTCAGCAGCCGAGGCCACCCTTATAAAGGCTCCCACTTGAGAGTGGAGGGGGAAGGTGAGCAGAGGCACGTGTTTTGCGGTCTGCTCGTGTGTCGGTGATGTCAATAAATATGTCTTGGAACAGAACCTCTTGCGGTCTGGCGGATCCTTGGTGCTGGGGGACGGTGGCGGTGGCGGGCCTGCTACATGGAGCCCACGTGGGGGCCCGGAGGACCCAGTGCCTGAAAGGAGGAGCCAGACCAGGAGGAAGAGCTGATGAGCAGCTTGGGCCAGATACTGGCCGGATAGAGAGGAGGGGGGGGCGGCAGGCAGAGAGAGAGAGCGCTTTTCCTCGAAACCTCGAAAACCCGCGGTGCTGTGGTAGAGACTCCCCGCGTTCCCCGGAGCTGCTGACCCCAGGACCCATCGGAGCCCGCCGACCCGAGGACCCCACGGCTGGCCGAGGGCCGACTCCACCCCCCGCCCTCGGTGTCGTAGTACCCCGTACCGCCATCCCGCCGCGTCTCCCCCCCCCCGGTCTCCCTCCCGTTCCCGCGCCCCCCCCCCTCCCCCCCCCCCCCCAGAGCCCCCTGCCCCTCCTGCCGGGTCCCTCCTCCGCCCAAGGGCTCAGGGGAGAGGGTTAGGCCGAGGAGCCCCCGCTCAAATCGAGTGGTGGGTTTTCCCCAGCACCAAGGATCCGCCAGACCGCAAGAGGTGTTGTTCCAAGACATATTTATTGGCACGCACACGACACCGAGCAGACCGCAAAACACGTGCCTCTGCTCACCTTCCCCCTCCACTCTCAAGTGGGAGCCTTTATAAGGGTGGCCTCGGCTGCTGACTAATTGCCAATCACCAGCAGCCGAGGCCAAATCAGACACAGCTGCCACACATATATATATACGTATATATATCTATATACATAGAGATATGTATATATAAAGATATATATACTGTATCTCTCTCTCTCTATATATATATATATATAGAGATATATAAATATGTATATATATAGATATATTTATATGCATATATCTAGATATATTTATATATATATATACAGTGATTTGCCGAACTCCGCCGAAAAAGGAAATGGCGGCTCCTCAAAGAGGTGAGCGTAGATGCTGCATAGCATCAGTTAAGATAAGATAAGATAATCCTTGATTAGTACCACAGTCGGGAAATTTCAGGATCACAGCAGTGGGTGCACGTTAGAGCATTAATAAAAAGAAAACACAATAACAATACTAAATACTAAATATACAGAGGAAACTAAATATACAAGGGGAAAACAAAGTAAAGTGTTGAGTTTGCCAGGATCTCCAGCGATCTACTGCAGTTTGTTGTGCAGCCTGACAGCAGCAGGAAGGAAGGACATATATAAAGGACTTATATCAGTGTTTCTCATTAAAAGAAGGAAAGAACAACACTGAGGGCTTTTCTTCAGTTTGTCAAACGGCGATTAAAGAAATATATTTTTTCAAATGGTTTATCGCGTTCTGTGAACTAATCGGCATAGACGTGCATGCTCAGCGGCTCGGTGTCCGTCAGTTGTAACCACCGAAGCGGCCTGGCCCTGAAGATAAACGGCTTCAGATCCAGAAATAAGCTGTTGACACAAAAGAAGGGCAACAAGATGGCGGAAGATGTCCTGGGGAAGTCGGTCCAGCAGCTGAAGAAGGAGAGGACCACTGCAAAAAGCAGCTTCACCAGACAAGCCAACCTTATTTCAAAAGGAGCAAGCAGCATGCTTCAAATGGAGTTGGAGGAGGGATTCACAAAGCTTTCAGACTGTTTCAGAAAGATGCTCGACGCCAATGATGACTACAGGACTGGACTGGAGGCTGACATTAAGACTGAGGATGAGGAAGGAGGTCTTGATGAACAGCATGAAGCCGACATTGATAAATCTGTAAATGAAGGTGAAACAAAGTTGGCGGAGATGAGAGACATTGTTAAAACAAACCTGTGGTCAAGGTATGGAAGCAGTGAACTTCCTGTTGCAATCCTGGAAGCAGAAAGAGCCAATGGGAAAGCGGCTGATGTACCTGTGGAAAGTGCCAATTTAGAGGGCTATGCCATGCACCTCGCGCTCTTGGACAAGAGAATGAAAGAGGCCATCTCAGCAATATCAACATGGGAGAGATGGATCCCTGTAGAATTAAAGGATGAATTAGATGGAAGAGTCAAGGATGTAAGAGCATCCTACTACAGGCTTGAGTTAAGGAAAGCTGAATTTGCCATTGCACGGACGATCAAGGAGCAAGGCACAAGAGTGAAACCACTACCCCAACCGGGAACACCCACACCAAGAATTCGGATCAAGCCAACCTCTCTACCTATCTTCAATGGAAGCAAGAGAGAATATGAATGAATGAATGAATGAATGAATGAATGAATGAATGAATGAATGAATGATCTTTATTTGTCATTGTGCAAAGGAACAACGAAATTTAGATGCAATCCCAAGGTGCTAATAGGACAATAGACAATATAAAAACAACAAGACAATATAAACAAGACAATATAAAAACCAGAATGAATCATAAATAGACATAGGGGAACTATACATAAGTATAAATGAGATCTATGGATGTAAATATAAATATAAAAATAAGTATAATAAACTACGGCATATTTCTTAGTGTAAACCTAAGTTTTTTATTGCACGATTCCTCATATTGAACGGGATCGACATTTGACTCTCTAAAAACTTAGCAGCGTTTAGTAAATGGCCCCTCGGAAAGAAGCTGAACTTAAGTCTGTTGGTCCGGGTATACATAGTCTTGAAGCGCCTGCCTGAGCGCAGCCGTACAAAGTGTTCGTTGCCCGGGTGAGATGGATCCTTGAGGATCTTGACTGCCTTCTTAAGGCAGCGAGAGCTGTACAGTTCTTGCAGGGAGGGGAGGGGGCACCCGATGATCTTCTGGGCCGAGTTGACGACCCTCTGAAGCGCGTTCCTCTCTGCGGCTGTGCAGCTGAGGAACCACACGCAGATGCAATAGGTGAGGACGCTCTCCACGGAGCAGCGGTAGAAGGACACAAGCAGATCCTGTCTGAGGTGGTAATTCCTGAGTATTCTCAGGAAGTAGAGTCTCTGATGGAGGAAAGACTGGGAAAGCCTGCAAAAGCAGGGGGAGCCATCCGGATCGATTGAAGTTAGGAAAATTCAACTCTTGGAGAGTGTAGATGATACAATCTCAAAAGACCTAAGACTTTCAACCTACACCACGGCCAATGACATGTTCAGAGTCCTGGAGAACAGATATGGCAACAAGTCAGCCATCATAGTGGAGATCCTTGAAGAGCTGGATAAGATGCCACATGTGAGAGGGAACCAGCCAAGAAAGGTCATTGACCTCATACAGACGGTGGAGAAGGCCCTAGCAGATCTCACAGAGTTAGGAGACTCTGGAGCCATAAAGAACCCACTGGTAATTAAAACCATTGAAAGCAAGCTGCCTGACTTTATTAAAAGAGACTGGGTGATATTCATGGTTGAACCCAGAAACAATGTTACACCAGACAACCACTTTGTCATGCTCTTGAATTTCCTGAAAAGTCAAGAAGAAATACTGGAGAGACTCGAACAGCTCAGAACTGTAGACAAGGTGGAGAAATCAGATCGTTTTGACAAGAGGTATGACAGAAAGATTGCCTCAACAAGAACCACAAAGAAAGAAGAGTTTGATCAGCTATGTGGTGTCTGTGGTGATAGTGGGCACAAAGACAAAGTCTTCTTCTGTAAAAAGTTCAAAAGACTTGCGCTGCCTGAAAAGAAAGCTGCATTGAGAAGGCTGGGAGCCTGCAGAAAATGTCTTGGATGCCATGATGAAGATGGGTACTGCAGAGACACCTTCTATGCAGAAATAAGGACTGTAGAAGGGAAGGTGGCGCCCCAGACCACCATTTTTTCCTCTGCCCAAAAGAAGTCAAAGGAGGGGAAGAGAGAAAGAGCGGAAAGGACGGCAAAGGTGGGAGCAAACTCACGGAGGAACAAGAGGAGATGTTGTCTGAACTTTCCCCAGAAATGGCAGTTCGATGCAGAAAGGCTTTCACCAACACCATCAAAACCGCGGTGACACTCGATGCTTCAGGCCAGTCTGAGCTACTGCAGAGGAATGGGCTCTCAGAACTTCCGGTCATCATGATGTTGATGCAAGTCACTGCAAACGCAGGCCAGAAGATTGGGACTATAATTGACCTTGCTTCGGATACAAATTACATTACCCATAAGGCTGCTAAAAGACTGAGGTTAAGACATGAAAAGATAACTTTAGTTGTGCATGGGGTTGGTGGTATGGCCATGGAAGTGAACACACAAAGGTATCTCCTCAAAGTCAGAGTCAAGACACCTCAAGGAACCCAGAGAGCTCATGAAATGGTCTGCTATGGCTTGGATGAAATCGCCAAAGTGCATCAAGGAATTGAACCTGAGAAGTTGAAAAGATTATTCCCAGAAGTCGAACTTAATGAATTGGAAAGGCCAGAAGAGGTTGAACTTCTCATTAGCCACCGAGAGGGAAGACTCGCTCCCCAGAGGGTAAAAATCATCGGAGACCTTGTCTTGTGGGAGAGTCCATTGGGGAAGACAGTGGGTGGAGCACATCCCGACTTATTTGAGGAAGTGGAGGTTGCAGCATATGAGTCCAAAACACACTTCGCTCGCTCCATGAGGGCAGCTGCTGTCAAATATCAAGAAATCACAAGTCCAACCACTGACACAGTCCAGCTACTACAGAAGGATGTGGCTCAGACCAAATTTACAGGTGCCAGTAACCGTGAGTTCCTTGAGTGGTGGCACTGGGACAGCATTGGAGCTGCATGTGAGCCGAGATGTGGAGGATGCCGATGTGGCAACTGTCCACCGGGAGGAAAATAAATGACCCTCGCAGAGGAGAGGGAGCTGGAGATCATTAAAGGAGGCCTCACCTACAAGGAGGGGGATGCTCACACACCAGATCCACATTGGGATGCAAAGTATCCTTGGACGGTAGATCCATCTTCTCTCCCAAACAACAAAGGTGCAGTCAAGGCTTGTTTCTTAAGAATGGAAAAGCAACTAAGTAGAGAACCGGACTGGAAAGTCGCATATGCTACCCAGATCCATGACATGGTCAAACGAGGGGCAGCCATAAGACTCACCAACGAGATCGACATGGACGAGTGGAACGGACCAGTGTGGTACGTCAGCCACCTGGTGGCGCCAAACCCTCATTCTGTGACAACACCAGTTCATATTGTGTGGAATAGTAGCCAGAAATACAAAGGCATGAGTATGAATGATCTTCTTCTGAAGGGACCAGACGTTCTCAACCCTATCAGAGCTGTCCTGCTAAGGTTCAGAGAAGGGACGTATGCATCTCTAGGAGACATCAAAAAGATGTACAACTCTGTATGGCTGGAGGAGCGTGAGATGCATCTACACAGGTTCCTCTGGAGGGACAGCCCAGATGAAGAGATAAAAGAATATGCAATTACCAGAGTCAACATTGGGGACAGACCCGCTGGTTGCATTGCTCAGTTGGCTATGAGGGAAACGGCACGCCTGCCCAACTTTCTTCACTTGGAGGATGAGCGCAGAGTCATTGAAGAGGACAGTTATGTAGATGACATCTTGACCTCCCAAAATGACCTAAAGACACTGGACAAAATCACAGAAAATGTTGAAGAGATCTTGAAAGCGGGAGGTTTCTTCCTCAAACCATGGGTCCGGTCTGGGCAAAGTGGGAGGCAAAGAATGGAGACAGAGGGTCTATCTGAGACACGAGGTAAAACCTTAATTCTTCCAAATCAAATGAGGGACGAAGACAACAGAGCCTTGGGTATCGGCTACCAAATGGATGAAGACAAGCTCTACATGTTAACCTCAGTTAACTTTTCCAAAAGGAAGAAGAAGATGAGAGTCGGAAAATATCTTCTCAAGGAGGAGGTGAGAACTGAGACACCTAATCCACTGACTAGGAGGGCTCTCTTAAACCAAATGGCTGGACTGTATGACCCAATCGTCTTAGTTACACCTGCAAAACAAAAGGGAGCAATTCTTGTGAGGAAAGCATTCCAAGAAGGAGGGGGTGGGAGACTAACCCAAGAAACCTGGGACAAACCTCTCCCAGGAAGGCTCAGAAAAGAAGGCATACAGCTTTTTGAAGAATATGTGCAGCTTGGAGAGGTGAGATTCCACAGGAGCCTCACACCAGCTGGCTGGAAAGGGAGACCTTGGGGCATCACATTCTCTGATGGGAGTGACAAAACCTATGGAGCTGTGATGTACTTAAGATGGGAGACAGGTCAAGGCACTGAAGTTCGATTCGTTGAATCAAAAGCCAAGCTGACACCCCTGGATCAGAAGGGAGAAGCTGTAAAAGCTGAGATCTGTGGTGCTGTCTTCGCAGCCAGGATTAGGAAGTATGTGGAAAAGCATGCTCGAATGAAGATCGAGAGATGGTTCCATCTAATTGACAGTCAAACGGTCTTGGGAGCCATTCAAAGAGTCAGTTATGGATACAAAACCTTCTTTGCAAATAGAGTGGGTGAAATCCAGAAGGCTGGACTAGTACAAGACTGGTATTGGATCTGTGGAGATCTAAACATAGCTGACATCATAACAAGAGGGGGCGCTCCTGAAGATTTGAAGGAAAATTCCACATGGCAAAATGGACCAGAGTTCCTGAAATGGCCAGTGGAGAAGTGGCCTATAAAAACAGCTGGAGAGGTTGCAGCTCATGCCAGGGAGAGTGTAAACAAGCTCCAGAGGAAGGCATTCTCAGGTGCATTAACAAGAGCTCAAGCAAGGAGGCAACCGAAAGAAGACCTACAAGGCACTCAGGAAAGTCCGAAGAGTGAAACTCCAGGGGGAATAGCTTTGGTGAACCCGACGCTTCTTCTAAGAAGGAAGCCCACTGGCTGGGCTAAAGATCTTGTGGAGGTAAAAAGATTCGGGAGCCTGTCCAAAGTGGTGAGAGTCGTGGCCTGGGTTTGTCTAGCTGCCAAGCAGTGGCTGAAGAGAAAGTGCCGGGCCCCTAAACAGTCAAAGTGGGAGGTAGAATCACCAAAGCAAGCTGTTCTGACTGTTGAAGAACATAAAGAGGCACTCAAAGACCTCTTCCTTGCAGCTCAAAAAGATACCGTTTTTTCAGACACAACTCGAAACAGACTGGTAGGATACAAAGATGTGAACTCTGGACTACTAGTTTGTGGAGGCAGAATTCAGACGTTCACCGAAGAGAAGACAGCAGTGCCAGTTTTACCATTTGAAGCATGGGTGTCCACACTGCTGGCACAAGAATCCCACACAGCAAACCACGAGGGAGTGGCAGGAACTCTTCTCCGGATGAGGAAGAAAACCTGGGAGGCGAACGGCAAGGAAAGAACCAAGAGGCTTCAAACCAAAATCCTAGCCACAATTCTTCATAGAGATGTCAGAAGGCTTGTCATTCTGCTTCCCACTGAAGAACAAGCAGAGGTGTAAAGGGTTTGTGTGACCTCTCTGGATTTGAAAAACCAGGAGCTCAAGTGGGAGGTGTTGAGCTGAATCTCAAGTTTCAAGTTTCAAGTTTCAAGTTTTTATTGTCACATCCCCTTTTATACAAGTATAATCGGTTTGTGAAATTCTTATGTGCAAAACACCCGACAGCAGTAGCAGACTAAAAAAAGAATAAGAATGAGAATAAACTATACAATATCCACACAAAAAAAAGAAGAAAGTATTAACAATATATATATAAAACAATGTAATAGAATATACATCATGGCAATATATATATATAAAACAATGTAATAAAATATACACTTTTTTTGAGACTATATATATATATATGTATATACATACAATATATATATACAATATATATATATAAACAATGTAATAAAATATACACCATGGCCATAGATATTCACAGAATATGTTCTGGTGTGTAGTGTTAATGAGGTCTCAGTCCTTGTTTAGCAGCCTGATGGCCTGACTGAAGAAGCTGTCCCTCAGTCTGTTTGTGCGGCACTTGATACTGCGGTATCGCCTGCCTGACGGTAGAAGGGTGAACAGTTTGTGGCGGGGTGGTTATTGTCTTTCATCATCCGTTTGTATATGTCCAGGATGGAGGAAGCTCACCTCCAACGATGTACTGTGCCGACCGCACCACCCTCTGTAGTGCCCTCGCTCCAGGGCGGTGCAGTTCTCAGACCACGGTGATGCAACCTGTCAGAACACTCGATGGTACTGGTGTAGAATGTTCTGAGGATGCGGGGGCCATGTTGAATTTCCTCAGTCGCCTAAGGAAATACAGGCGTTGTTGGCCCTTTTCACCACGTGAGTGGTGTCGTGGTCCATGTGAGGTCCTCGGAGATGTGCGCCGAGGAACTTGAAGCTGCTGACCCTCTACTGCAACTCCGTCTATGGAGATGGGGTGTGCTCTCTCCGCTTCCTGTAGTCCACGATCAGCTCCTTGGTCTTCTTGGCGTTGAGGACGAGGCTGTTCTCCTGGCACCACTGTACCAGTGATCCAACCTCCTCCCTATAGGCTGTCTAATCAGCCCCAACACTGTTGTGTCGTCAGCAAACTTGATGATGCGTTGTGTACAGGAGTAGAGAGGGCTCAACACGCATCCCTGAGGGCTCCCGTGTTGAGGGTCAGCGGCTCTGGTGGTACCGCCCATCCTCACCACCTGGCGGCCCGACAGGAAGTCAGCTGCACATGGTAGAGTGCAGGCCTAGACCTCTGAGCTTGGTGTCAACAATAGTGTTGAACGCTGAGCTGTAGTCCACAACCAGCATTCGCACACAACAGTTCCTCCTCCAGGTGGGAAAGGGCGGTGTGAAGTGCCGCGTCGTCGGTGGATCTGTTTTGACGATATGCAATTGCCATGGGTCCAGCGTGGCAGGCAACATGGAACAAATGAAGTCCTTGACCAACCTCTCAAGCATTTACTGACAATCGAGGTGAGGGGTCTCCAGTCATTCAGGCAGGTTACCTTGGGGTGTTTGGGGACAGGCACAATGGTGGACATCTTGAAGCTCTCAGGAACAACATCCTGGGACAGGGAGAGGTTGAAGATGTCGACTCCTGCCAACTGGTCTGCACATGCTCTGGGATGTGGTCGGGACCTGCCGCCCGGATGTCCACCGCAGAAGGCTCTCGCCGTCAGCCTCTGAGATGATCAGCAGGCTGGTCTCCTCAGGCGCTGCAACCGAGCAAAGAATGGCTCGCCTGGGAGGGAGGTAGAGGAGTTCTCTTCACCGCTGGTTTTCCTCTGAAGTCCGTGATTGTCTGTAGCCCTTCCACACACCTCTCACGTCATGGCTCTTGAGCTTTTCCTCCACCTTGTTCCTGAACTCCCGCTGGCAGAGCCGATGGTCTGGAGGTCATAGCGGGCTCTTTTGTATTCCGCCATATTCGAACATCGCCATTTATCCACGGTTTCTGGTTGGGATAAATCCGAACCGACTTGGTAGGAACAACGTCATCTATGCATTTCTTGATGAACCCGGTGACTGAGGGCGCGTACTCACTGACGTTGTTGTCCTGAACATATCCCAGTCAGCACGTTCAAAACAGTCCTGTAGCATAGACTCCGATTGGTCCGATCTGAGGGCCTAGCTGTGTGAGACTACAGTTCCCAGAGTGCAGCAGCAGCAGCAATCAGTGTCGCTTATTAGGAGCACCTGTGGGGATGCTCTGATGCATTTTGCAAAGACAAGCAGCAGAGAGAGGACGCTTCAGGTCACTCCACGGTTCAACCCAAAGACGGCAATGGTGAAATGATTTGTTTAATTTCATGGTGTTTAAAAATGCTGATTTTGTGTTAAAAGATTATTTCATTTTGAGTTTGGTAAAAATGAAAAGTATAAAATGTTTAATTAAAATGTGTAATTTAAAATGTAATTCATGTTCTGTCTTAAAGGTTACAACCTAATTCACTGGCAGAGCAATCAACGAACAAAAGAAAAATAAAAGAAAGATTAAGTCAGTAATTTGAGTTGTCTTCACATCCTTTGGAAACGGTGAACAGGAGTTGGACTTGACACTGAGGGCTTTTCTTCAGTTTGTCAAACGGCGATTAAAGAAATATATTTTTTCAAACGGTTTATCGCGTTCTGTGAACTAATCGGCATAGACGTGCATGCTCAGTGGCTCGGTGTCCGTCCTCCCCTTCAGAGGGCCGCGGGCCGACCCTGCGGAGCTCCCGCAGTCTGGACGCCGTGTCCGACCTGAAGCTGCAGCGGCTGGAGGCGGAGCTTGAGGGCGCCCGCCGCCAGGCCGAGGCGGCCCGCCAGAGGGAGGCGGAGCTGAGGGCCGAAGTCCAGAGGCTGCAGCAGGAAGTGGCCCAGAAACAGAGAAAGGTGAGCCCGCCGTCTCTGTGATGTCACAGCGTTACCTCGGCAACCGTTCCAGCATGAATGCTGTCACATTGCTCTTCAACTCATCGCTAAATACACTGGAAGTGAAGTTACTACATGTTGTATTCATTGATTGGTTGGAACTATAGAATATGAGCATTAATTACAATTGCCAGAAAATAAAAATCACACTAAACTATTTGATAAATATGTCTCTAAGATTTTGTGCGCTTGTGTTTTGTGTGTTATGTTTTGAAAGGTTAGCCGGGTCTGATAAGTTATGAGTACTAACTATTCCTGTTGGTGCTACATCCTCCAAACCAGCAGGGGGCAGCATTTCACCTTCCATACAATCTCCATTTTGCAGTCATTTATTTATATATATATATATGAATATATATATATGAATATATTTAAACATATTATCATACACATATAAATATAATTATATAATGATTATATATATATATAATTATATTTCTATATATATAATTTTATTTATATATACATATAACATTATATATAAATATATTTATATACATAATTATATATATAATTATATATATGTATAAATATGTTTGTATAATTATAATATACATAATTATATATATATAAAGCTCCAACATCCAACTTCATGGATAGCCCTTCTTTTTCTTCTTATCTCTTGTCATCGTTCCATATGTGGATTTATAATTTCTTCTTTCCTTCTGTAGTGAACCCATTGTTTCTGTAACAATGGATGAGGAGTAACGCCAGAGCGTTGGCCTTTGTTAGAACAGGTGGTTCAGGCGGTTTGGCGCTGCACGTCCATAATATCCATAAGGAGAAATGGTTGCAGAGCATTTGGAGCTCCTCTAACCGCCGTGTGTCTGTCGGCCTCAGGACGCGTCCCAACACTGTGAGCACTGCGACGTGGAGTGGATAAAGAAAGCTGGCGACGAGCAGTGAGTCTGACTCTCAAAGCAGGAAACGGTAGCCTATTCATGTCCTTCATGTTGCATTCATTGTCTCTCTCTCTCTCTCTCTGGGTTGCAGGGTGAACCTAGCGTTAGCCTACACCGAGCTAACGGAGGAGCCTGAGCTACCGACCGCTAGCGCCATGTTGGTGTGAGAGAGGCCCCGCCCGCATGTTTAAGAGAGGCGGGGCTTAGGATCAGGGCCCAGTTGGACCCGCTAGAAGGTCCTTTTGTGGACATGGTGTGACTCAAATCAAGAGTAATTGAGTAAAGCAGAGTAATTAATTTGATATGGACTTCTTTACAACCAGAGGAGTCACCCCCTGGTGGTCAGCAGAGAGAATGCAGCTTTAACACATGAAGCATAGACTTCTATACAACCAGAGGAGTCGCCCCCTGGTGGTCAGTAGAGAGAATGCAGCTTTAACACATGAAGCATATACTTCTATACAACCAGAGGAGTCGCCCCCTGGTGGTCAGAAGAGAGAATAGAGATTTTAAGACCCTTCCACTTTGACTCCACACAGTTGTCCGCCTGGTTTAATCGTTACACTCCTTTTACGATGCTCTCTCGTTCTCTCGTCCTCCCCCAGCCTCCCGCCCGGCCCCTGCTCCTGAGTGTCTTTCCCCCACCTCCCCCCAGCGCCCCTCCCTCGACAGGCTCCTCCCCACCCGCTCCCCTCCCCTCTCCCCGAGCGGCGACCCCGCCTCCTACTCCCACCAGCCAACCTGCAGCCGCCTGCGGGCGAAGTTCCAGGGGCGCCGCAGTTACTCTGAGGTGAGGCGTCGATGTTTCTGTGAGCCATCTTGGAGTGGAACAGATTTAATGCAGATGGGTCCTTTGACCTTTGACCTTCCCTCTCCCCCCCAGGTGTCTGACCCTTCCAGCATCCACAGGCCCCCAGCCTGGCAGATGAGGGATCCAGTGTCCACGCTCCCAAAGCCCAGACCCGTCCTGGGGGAGAAGCAGGGTTACCAACTCAAAGCCCAGCTCCGCACCTCCTTGGGGGGGCTGGTCAGACCGGCCTCGGCTCGAGGGGCCGGAGGGGAGAGAGGAGGAGGAGGTGGGGGTGGAGAGAGGGTTGGGGGCAGCAGTCTGAGCAGCAGTCCACATCACTGTGCTCTGGACCTTGGCTTCCCTCGGGCTTCTGAGGTGAGACGGAGCCTGGTGGTCAGGAGAGAGAATTCAGCTTGAACACATGACGCATAGACTTCTATACAACCAGAGGAGTCGCCCCCTGGTGGTCAGGAGAGAGAATGCAACTTTAACACATGACGCATAGACTTCTATACAACCAGAGGAGTCGCCCCCTGGTGGTCAGGAGAGAGAATGCAACTTTAACACATGACGCATAGAATTCTATACAACCAGAGGAGACGCCCCCCTGGTGGTCAGGAGAGAGAATGCAGCTTTAACACATGAAGCATATACTTCTATACAACCAGAGGTCAGGAGAGAATGCAGCTTTAACACATGAAGCATATACTTCTATACAACCAGAGGAGTCGCCCCCTGGTGGTCAGGAGAGAGAATGCAGCTGTAACACATGAAGCATATACTTCTATACAACCAGAGGAGTCGCCCCCTGGTGGTCAGGAGAGACAATGCAGCTTTAACACATGAAGCATGTTCTTCTATACAACCAGAGGAGTCGCCCCCTGGTGGTCAGGAGAGAGAATGCAGCTTTAACACATGAAGCATGTTCTTCAATACAACCAGAGGAGTCGCCCCCTGGTGGTCAGGAGAGAGAATGCAGCTTTAACACATGAAGCATGTTCTTCTATACAACCAGAGGAGTCGCCCCCTGGTGGTCAGGAGAGAGAATGCAGCTTTAACACATGAAGCATAGACTTCTATACAACCAGAGGAGTCGCCCCCTGGTGGTCAGGAGAGAGAATGCAGCTTTAACACATGAAGCATAGACTTCTATACAACCAGAGGAGTCGCCCCCTGGTGGTCAGGAGAGGGAATGCACATTCTAAGACACTTCCGCGTGACACTGTTCTCCAGTCCTGTAAACGGCGCCCCCCCTCCTCTCATTCAGGGTCATCACTTCCGTCACCTTGACAACCAACAGGAGCCCAGCCCGCTGGTGACGCCGCCGCAGTCCTCTGATGAAGAAGAGGTGAGGAAGACGATGACGATGACGCGGCGCGCCGTTCAAACCCGGCCTCACTCACTTCCCTCTGTGTCCGTTGACAGGACGCGAGTACGTACCTGTCGCCGGTCGCCAGCCCGCTGCGGGCGCACGGCCCCGTCGGCTCGCCGTCGCCTAGGAAACCGCCCCCCCAGCGCCCCTCCTTCTCGCCCCCCGAGGGCCCGGCCACGCTCTCCTGCCACCTGCCGGCCTACATGACCACGGAGCACGCTCAGTCGTGGCCGTCCATCAACGTGAGTAGGAAATCTACATGTTCAGTTTCAGCTGATTGAACAGAGTGGCGGACATTTAAAATAACAAAGTTGAGCCCTGAATCTTTAGAAAACTGTAGTTTCAATTTATTATTTAAAACTGTGTTAATGTGCCTTTTCGGCCAATCGGGGCAGAGCGTTCTCGACACGACACTAACATGCAGGCACGTGCACAGACATTTTGGGGGGCAGGTGCTCAAACCAAAAAAAAGGGCACCCATCGCCAAAATGATTTTTCCAAGTTAAGGAGTTAGTTGCTAGCAACACTTGAAACACATTGTGTCATGAGAAGACATGAGAGTTGAACAAAATGACATGTTTTCTATTAACAATTACAATTTATTTTCATTTACAAAATAATAGGAGCCAAACATGCCATATAATAAACAACGTACTAACCTCGACCGTTCGGTCATGCCGGGAAATATCAAACTTCTGTAAAAACGTTATAAGGCCTCAATCTGATATTTCCCAGCATGACATCACTCTTGGTTAGTAAGAAGCTATTACAAGTGTTGTTTACTCTTTTCACCCTCTGCAATTACTCATACAAGATTGATCTTTGTAAAACTGGAACAGACAAAACAAAGAGAAACATACCACATAAAACAATGTGGCACATGGATAGCATGACACCGAGAGCTATTGTTAGCATAGTTTAGCTGCTCTGTTCTAGCTGTGAATTATTGTGACATTTATAAAATGAATGAATAAATTCAACATACTATCGAAATTGTCTAAATGGCATTTATAAAACAGATCTCTCTCTCTCTATTTATATATCTCTCTCTCTCAAACAGGACGTCAGTAAACAGCTGGAATAGGCTTTGAAATCACGGATTTCGGGAATTTGTGTTTGTTTATTTTTTTTAGGAAACTTCGGACCAGTTGAGACGTAATATTTTCAGTTGTGGTTAATTTATCACCAAACAACGTCAGTGGACAAACACCGTCATGACTCATGACCTGTGTGTCTGATGCTGCGGGTCAGAGGAGAAGGAGGTGAACCCGTTTGGTGGCGCGAGGAGCACTGCGCGGAGGAGGAAGTGGAGGAGGAGGAGGGAGGGGCGCGGCGGGGGGGGTCGTGAGCGTCGCGGAGCGTGTCGGGGCGAAATTCTCACAAGAACTCCAATAAATGCCCCGACAGATATCCAAACACATTTGGGAGGACTTGATGACAGTCATTTTTATTCTTAAATACTTATTAATGAAGAAAAAAAGTGGGCTCCAGCAAAAAGGGCACTTTTCTCATCCAGGGCAAAAGGGCGGAGCTTGAGCACCACTAGGGCTCTACCTGTGCACGTGCCTGCTAACATGACATCATTACATCATCTTATGAATGTTTAACGACTGAAACACAGAGTGGCAACCATTTTTAAAAAGTTGAGCCCTATATATTTAGAAAACTGTAGGACTAAACGTTTTTAGTTTTTAATTAAAGCTGCGTTAATGAGCCTTTTTCGGCCAATCAGAGCAGAGCGATCTCGACACACTGACGTAACCTCACAGGTTTAATCCACGACTGGACTTTTAATGCTAAAGTGAACTTTGATACAAAATACAGTTTCAGCCTTTTGATGAAGCGGAAGCCAAACACGCTGCTTCACAAGGATCCGTTGAGATAACGGGACACATCCACGTCCTCTGATGTCCTTTAAAGTGATGACTGATGATTTGTGCCTGTAGTTGTGGATGGAGTCAGAGGAGAGCGCCGCCCGGAGCTGCCCTCTGTGTCAGCTGACCTTCCCGACCGGTTACCCTGACGACGCCCTCATCAAACACATCGACTCCCACTTGGAGAACAGCAAGATATGATTTGTATTCTATATATTTTCTAAATCAAGACTTTTTAAACCCGTGAGGGCGTGATGGTTTCTACCCCGGAGCGGTTCGATGAGCCCGCATGCTTCCTCTTCCCGTGGAACCGTCTCCTGGGAGCCAGGGGGACACATGCCTTGCTCAAAGGGGGCACTTCCCTCCCGATGTGGCATCCAACCAGCAACCTTCAGTTTAACAGATTTGTTTTTCTACCCTCCGGGCTCCAAGACTTCATTTGATCGACAAGTTATGGATCTGTTTACTGATGTTCTCCCAAAGCCCCTCATCCACGGTTCTACGACACCTGGACATGGACCGGTGTGACCAGGTGGAAGGAACACACCTGTGTCTCATGGATACACACACACACACACACACACACACCAGGAGACACGGGCAAAGTGAGGAGCACCTGGCGTTGGCTTGTGGAGAATCCAAACTATTAAAAACATTTCTGGATCTGCAATAAAATGGCAAAAATGTCGTTGCCTACAGACTCGTGTTTGGATGTGATTACAACATGAACACTCTAGAGTTCGGAGGTCATTTGAGGTCACCTGGGTCGGCCTGCTGGACCCCGGATGGGCAGGCTGATGACGGACGGGTGTTCAGAAGAAGTGGACGTAGTCATGGTGACGCCACCCAGTAGTTGGTGGACTGGTGTTTTGGAAGCCTCGAAGTTTGGCAATTTCGCCGTCGCCATCTTGGATTACAGCCGATGATGTCATTTAGTTTGACCATATTTGGAATGCGGAGCAGTGACAGAGAAACGCCGTATACGGTTAGGTTAGCCCCGCCCCTAAAGCGTCCCCTGCTTTACGGTCTGCGTGACTCTAAATGACCACAATGTACTAAATGATGACATCATGCTGTATAGAAGAAGACTTGAAACTAGAGACTGAGACATAAACTCATGTTTACAATGTTTACTGAGGGAATACATCAAGAGAGAAGTAGTCACTATATAGACTTCTATACAACCAGAGGAGCCCCCTGGTGGTCAGGAGAGAGAATTCTGGTTTAAGACATGAAGCATAGACTTCTATACAACCAGAGGAGTCACCCCCTGATGGTCAGGAGAGAGAATGCAGGTTTAAGACATGAAGCATAGACTTCTATACAACCAGAGGAGTCACCCCCTGATGGTCAGGAGAGAGAATGCAGGTTTAAGACATGAAGCATAGACTTCTATACAACCAGAGGAGTCACCCCCTGGTGATCAGGAGAGAGAATTCAGGTTTAAGACATGAAGCATATACTTCTATACAACCAGAGGAGTCACCCCCTGATGGTCAGGAGAGAGAATGCAGGTTTAAGACATGAAGCGTAGACTTCTATACAACCAGAGGAGTCGCCCCCTTATGGTCAGGAGAGAGAATGCAGGTTTCACATCGCTTCACTCAGAACTGTGTAACTCTGTAACGTAAGAACAATAACATCAGCAAGGTCATTGTTTGTTGGTTGTTTCAATAGTTGCGACTCTCGCTGCCACCTTTGCCCTTTGACCTTTGACCTCGCAGTTACGAACATGGAGGTGGTCGAGGAGCAAAGCTCCACATCACCGCGCTGCTGAGCGTGTTGCAGGACCTCGGGAAGACCAGAACCAGGACTACATGTGGCGGACTGTCGCACCATGCTGCAGTAAAATGAGATGTTTTCTCAACACTCTGGCGTTTGGAGCAGTTCATCTTTTGTCCACAGGGGCCGCCAAAACCCACACGATGAAAGTTCCTCATAGTAGCTTTAATGAAAAAATAAAGCAAAAGCAAAAAAAGCACCTACTGCCATATTTTGGATTGGTAAAGAAAGTGCCTTGGTTCAATCACAACCTTTATTTTGAAAAGGCAGAGGTCTATGGAAAGCATTTGAGTTGGGAAAAAAAGAAGTATATACCCGCTTTATTATGAAATGTTCTTTTCCACATAATTGTAACTTTTGATTTTTTGATTGACTTATTATTTCGTAATTATGGCAATACTTTGTATATTCAGATATCCCATATCTATTTATTGATATCAAGATTTCTTTCATTATCATTTGCAATTATTTTTGCCCTCATTATTATGATAAATTCTCTCATAATCATGAGAAATGTGATGACTAATTCTGAGAAAATGTAACTGCTTTTCTGGTCATTAATTATGTGACAGTATCACATAATTATGAGAACACATTGTCAGTTTCACTCTTATAATTATGAGATAGTGGCTTTAGTTGTAGGAAAAGTAGACTTAGACTTTATAAGTCTGATTTAGTTTCTAATTATACATTTTGGAATTTAATTATAAAAAAAACCTAAATATATTATATTGGACGTCACAATTAGATTTTGTTTTGTATTCATGAGAAACTGTTCATGACTTAGTTGTTATTGTTTTTAGGATAAAAGCCAAACGCATTGAGAAAAAAAAGATACAAATAAAGGAAGATAATTTTATATTAATCCATCAATAATAATCTTCATAATAAGTATACAGGGCACACACACACACACACACACACACACACACACACACACACACACACACACACACACACACACACACACACACACACACACACACACACACACACACACACACACACACACACACACACACACACGTCTGTGGGAGGAAAGTGTTTACTCCAGAAAAAGACAATATTTCAAGCCAAAGGTTTATTTTCAGGTTTTATTCCCGGAGCTTTCAACACATTTTATTATGATGTTATTATGATGTTATTATTTTGTTATTTGTGGCTCGATAGTTGATTTAATAATTTTTGAGATTCTTTGGCGCCTTCATTAAAACGGAGATTGTTACGGAGTTGCCTTTTTCCGATTCCCTCAAAGGCCGCATCTGAATCAGACTAAAGCTAAATGCTAACATCAGCATGCTAACATATGCTCTTAACAACTCTTTCTTCTAATCACCTCCATCATACGCTCATATTTAGTAACAATCGTTGTGTTTTCTTTACCTTTGAAAGAGCCCCTTACATCTACAGATGATGTCTTTACATTTTTCTACGGTAGCCCAGAACGGATCTTTGACATTTGAACGTCTCTGTAAAGTTGTGTCATAACGCGGATTTCCTTCCGTCAGTAGGAGGCGCTATGACTACGTGAACATGTGTTCATGCAAATGTGATGAGGACAGGACCAGCTTCATGCACGAGACATCCTGGGAGGGTTGTACGATAAACCTTGGAGTTACAACTACTTTCTCCAATAAGTAAAACACACACAATGTGTACAATAAGGTGACCTTAAATCAAAATGTGTTACGTGTCATCATCACTCTGGTGGGAACGCTGCACATGTCGTAATAATAGTAAAACTAGTAATAATTTTTCTCTATTATTTTTCTTTATTTTATATGAATTTTCTGATTTATTTGATAATAATAATTTCGGATAGGAATATTTAAGCATTTTTTTCTTCTACCTTTACCTTTTCTGTCTTTCTGTTTGTAATATTATATATAATAATAGTGTCTTGTATTGCAATGATTGACTCAATAAAATACACAACAATAATCATGCAGCTCAGTTCAAATTTGAGGTATAATCATTTTCAAATAAAGACCTTTTCTTTTCCAAAGAAATACTTTATATTTACTTCTTTTTATTATAGATAATTGTTCAACCAAAACTTTAATTTTTAAAAAAGGAGCAAATTTGTGAAAACTGTAAAAGTAGCTTGGCTTCTGTAATTTTACATAGACTTTTGGCTATTTTGGATAATTATGTAATATATGATATTTTAGCATTGGTAAACATTTTTTCTGTCTGGATTAATTGTCAAATGAAAATATTTGAAAGATTGGAAAGATATGTTATTATAAAGCTTATTTTAATTTATAGCTATCAGAAAAATTGTCAAACTACAATGTGTGCATTTGCACGTGCACTAACATGCACACTCAAGGAATTATGCAAATTTATATAAAGGAATGAGAAATACCTTTAAAATAATCAATAAAACTGCCACTGCCCAAGACCAGTAGAGAACCACTGCCCAAGACCAGTGGAGAACCACTTCCCAAGACCAGTGGAGAACCACTTCCCAAGACCAGTGGAGAACCACTACCCCGGACCAGTGGAGAACCACTTCCCCAAACCAGTGGAGAACCACTGCTCCAGAGCAGTGGAGAACCACTAACCAAGACCAGTGGAGAACCACTGTCCTAGATCAATGGAGAACCATTGCCCAAGACCAGTGTAGAACCACTGCCGCAGAGCAGTGGAGAACCACTACCCCGGATCAGTGGAGAACCACTTCCCAGAGCAGTGGAGAACCACTTCCCAAGACCAGTGGAGAACCACTACCCCGGACCAGTGGAGAACCACTGCCCAAGGCCAGTGGAGAACCACTTCATAAGACCAGTGGAGAACCACTGCAACTGACCAGTGGATAACCATTGCCCAAGACCAGTGTAGAGCCACTGCCGCAGAGCAGTGGAGAACCACTACCCCGGACCAGTGGAGAACCACTTCCCAAGACCAGTGGAGAACCACTACTTCAGAGCAGTGGATAACCACTGCCCCAGATCAGTGGAGAACCAGTGCCCAAGACCAGTGGAGAACTACTGTCCCAGAGAAGTGGAGAACCACTGCCCAAGACCAGTGGAGAACCACTTCCCCGGACCAGTGGAGAACCACTTCCCAAGACTAGTGGAGAACCACTACCCCGGACCAGTGGAGAACCACTTCCCTGGACCAGTGGAGAACCACTTCCCAAGACCAGTGGAGAACCACTTCCCAAGACCAGTGGAGAACCACTGCCCAAGACCAATGGAGAACCACTTCCCAAGACCAGTGGAGAACCACTGCTCCAGAGCATTGGAGAACCACTTACCAAGACCAGTGGAGAACCAATGCCCCAGATCAGTGGAGAACCACTTCCCAAGACCAGTGGAGAACCACTGCTCCAGAGCATTGGGGAACCACTGCCCCGGACCAGTGGAGAACCACTGCCCTAGATCAGTGGAGAACCACTGCCACAGATCAGTGGAGAACCACTGCCCAAGACCAGTGGAGAACCACTGTCCAAGATCAATGGAGAACCACTGCCCGAGAGCAGTGGAGAACCACTGCCCAAGACCAGTGGAGAACCACTGCAACTGACCAGTGGAGAACCACTTCCCAAGACCAGTGGAGAACCACTACTTCAGAGAAGTGGAGAACCACTGCCCGAGACCAGTGGAGAACCACTGCCCAAGAGCAGTGGAGAACCACTTCCCCAGAAAAGTAGAGGACCATTGCTCCAGAGCAGTGGAGAACCACTTCCCAAGACCAGTGGAGAACCACTGCTCCAGAGCAGTGGAGAACCACTACCCAAGACCAGTGGAGAACCACTTCCCAAGACCAGTGGAGAACCACTACCCCGGACCAGTGGAGAACCACTTCCCAAAACCAGTGGAAAACCACTACCCCGGACCAGTGGAGAACCACTACCCCGGACCAGTGGAGAACCAGTGCCCAAGACCAGTGGAGAACTACTGCCCTAGATCAGTGGGAGAACCACCTCCCAAGACCAGTGGTGTCCACTGCCAGCAGATCAGTGGAGCAAACCACCCAAGACCAGTGGAGAACCACTTCCCAAGACCAGTGGAGAACTACCTTCACCCTGACCAGTGGAGAACCACTGCTCCAGAGCAGTGGGAAACCACTTCCCAAGACGAGTGGAGAACCACTACTTCAGAGCAGTGGATAACCACTGCCCCAGATCAGTGGGAACCAGTGCCAAGACCAGTGGAGAACTACTGTCCCAGAGAAGTGGTGTCCACTTCCCAAGACCAGTGGAGGCAGTCCAACCAGATCAATGGAGAACCACTGTCCTAGATCAATGGAGAACCACTTCCCAAGACCAGGGGAGAACCACTGCCACAGATCAGTGGAGAACCACTGCCCAAGACCAGTGGAGAACCACTTCCCGAGACCAGTGGAGAACCACTGTCCTAGATCAATGGAGAACCACTGTCCTAGATCAATGGAGAACCACTGCCACAGATCAGTGGAGAACCACTGCCCAACACCAGTGGAGATCCACTGCCCAAGACTAGTGGAGAACCACACCACCCCAGACTGCGGGAGAACCACTGCAACTGACCAGTGGAAAACCACTACCCCGGACCAGTGGAGAACCACTTCCCAAGACCAGTGGAGAACCACTACCCCGGACCAGTGGAGAACCACTTACCCAAACTAGTACCCCGACCAGTGGAGAACCACTTCCCAGACCAGTGGAGAACCACTGCCCAAGACCAGTGGAGAACCACTTCCCAAGACCAGTGGAGAACCACTGCCCAAGACCAGTGGAGAACCACTTCCCAAGACCAGTGGAGAACCACTTCCCAAGACCAGTGGAGAACCACTGCAACTGACCAGTGGAGAACCACTACCCCGGACCAGTGGAGAACCACTTCCCAAGACCAGTGGAGAACCACTGTCCTAGATCAATGGAGAACCACTTCCCAAGACCAGTGGAGAACCACTGCCACAGATCAGTGGAGAACCACTGCCCAAGACCAGTGGAGAACCACTTCCCAAGACCAGTGGAGAACCACTGCAACTGACCAGTGGAGAACCACTGCCCTAGACCAGTGGAGAACCACTGCCACAGATCAGTGGAGAACCACTGCCCAAGACCAGTGGAGAACCACTGCCCTAGATCAGTGGAGAACCACTGCCCAAGACCAGTGGAGAACCACTGCCTGACCAGTGGAGAACCACTGCCCAAGACCAGTGTAGAACCACTGCCGCAGAGCAGTGGAGAACCACTACCCCGGACCAGTGGAGAACCACTTCCCAAAACCAGTGGAAAACCACTACCCCGGACCAGTGGAGAACCACTTCCCAAGACCAGTGGAGAACCACTACCCCGGACCAGTGGAGAACCACTTCCCCAAACCAGTGGAGAACCACTGCCCCAGATCAGTGGAGAACCAGTGCCCAAGACCAGTGGAGAACCACTGCCCCAGAGAAGTGGAGAACCACTTCCTAAGACCAGTGGAGAACCACTGTCCTAGATCAATGGAGAACCACTGCCCAAGACCAGTGGAGAACCACTTCCCAAGACCAGTGGAGAACCACTACCCCGGACCAGTGGAGAACCACTGCCCCAGACCAGTGGAGAACCACTGCCCAAGACCAGTGGAGAACCACGGCCAAGATGAGAAGAACCACTTCCCCAAACCAGTGGAGAACCACTGCCCCAGATCAGTGGAGAACCAGTGCCCAAGACCAGTGGAGAACTACTGCCCCAGAGAAGTGGATAACCACTTCCTAAGACCAGTGGAGAACCACTGTCCTAGATCAATGGAGAACCACTTCACAAGACCAGTGGAGAACCACTGCAACTGACCAGTGGAGAACCACTACCCCAGACCAGTGGAGAACCACTTCCCAAGACCAGTGGAGAACCACTGTCCTAGATCAATGGAGAACCACTTCCCAAGACCAGTGGAGAACCACTGCCACAGATCAGTGGAGAACCACTGCCCAAGACCAGTGGAGAACCACTTCCCAAGACCAGTGGAGAACCACTGCAACTGACCAGTGGAGAACCACTGCCCCGGACCAGTGGAGAACCACTGGCCCAGACCAGTAGAGAGCCACTGCCCCAGACCAGTGGAGAACCACGGCCCTAGATAAGTGAAGAACCACTTCCCCAAACCAGTGGAGAACCACTGCCCCAGATCAGTGGAGAACCAGTGCCCAAGACCAGTGAAGAACTACTGCCCCAGAGAAGTGGATAACCACTTCCTAAGACCAGTGGAGAACCACTGTCCTAGATCAATGGAGAACCACTTCACAAGACCAGTGGAGAACCACTGCAACTGACCAGTGGAGAACCACTACCCCGGACCAGTGGAGAACCACTGTCCTAGATCAATGGAGAACCACTTCCCAAGACCAGTGGAGAACCACTGCCACAGATCAGTGGAGAACCACTGCCCAAGACCAGTGGAGAACCACTTCCCAAGACCAGTGGAGAACCACTGCAACTGACCAGTGGAGAACCACTGCCCCGGACCAGTGGAGAACCACTACCCCAGACCACTAGAGAACCACTGGCCCAGACCAGTAGAGAGCCACTGCCCCAGACCAGTGGAGAACCACGGCCCTAGATAAGTGAAGAACCACTGCCCCAAATCAGTTGAGAACCACTGCCCTAGATCAGTGGAGAACCACTGCCACAGACCAGTGGAGAACCACTGCAACTGACCAGTGGAGAACCACTGCCCCGGAGCAGTGGATAACCATTGCCCAAGACCAGTGTATAACCATTGCCGCAGAGCAGTGGAGAACCACTTCCCAAAACCAGTGGAGAACCACTGCTCCAGAGCAGTGGAGAACCACTACCCAAGACCAGTGGAGAACCACGGCCCTAGATAAGTGAAGAACCACTGCCCCAAATCAGTTGAGAACCACTGCCCTAGACCAGTGGAGAACCACTGCCCAAGACCAGTGGAGATCCACTGCCCAAGACTAGTGGAGAACCACTGCCCTAGATCAGTGGAGAACCACTGCAACTGACCAGTGGAGAACCACTGCTCCGGAGCAGTGGAGAACCATTGCCCAAGACCAGTGTAGAACCACTGCCGCAGAGCAGTGGAGAACCACTACCCCGGACCAGTGGAGAACCACTTCCCAAAACCAGTGGAAAACCACTACCCCGGACCAGTGGAGAACCACTTCCCAAGACCAGTGGAGAACCACTGCCCCAGATCAGTGGAGAACCACTTCCTAAGACCAGTGGAGAACCACTGTCCTAGATCAATGGAGAACCACTTCCCAAGACCAGTGGAGAACCACTACCCCGGACCAGTGGAGAACCACTGCCCCAGATCAGTGGAGAACCACTTCCTAAGACCAGTGGAGAACCACTGTCCTAGATCAATGGAGAACCACTTCACAAGACCAGTGGAGAACCACTGCAACTGACCAGTGGAGAACCACTGCCCCAGATCAGTGGAGAACCACTTCCCAAGACCAGTGGAGAACCACTGTCCTAGATCAATGGAGAACCACTGCCCGAGACCAGTGGAGAACCACTGCCCAAGACCAGTGGAGAACCACTTCACAAGACCAGTGGAGAACCACTTCCCAAGACCAGTGGAGAACCACTACTTCAGAGCAGTGGAGAACCACTGCCCCAGATCAGTGGAGAATCACTCCAAGATAAATGGAGAACCACTGCCCCAGAGCAGTGGAGAACCACTGCCCAAGAGCAGTGGAGAACCACTTCCCCAGAAAAGTAGAGGACCATTGCTCTAGATCAGTGGAGAACCACTTCCCAAGACCAGTGGAGAACCACTGCCCAAGACCAATGGAGAACCACTTCACAAGACCAGTGGAGAACCACTTCCCAAGACCAGTGGAGAACCACTTCCCAAGACCAGTGGAGAACCACTGCCCCCAATCAGTTTCCACTGCCCAAGACCATTGGAAATGTTATTAAATTAATTATATTTATTATAACCCACATTAATGTATCAAAGATCAAACGCACGTTGTTACATTTACTTTGTTCAAGCTGTTTTGCCACAATTGAGAAGGATGTAAGCTGCTAACACCTGCTGTGACAGATGTGGTCTCGACCAAAGGTTCTCTACTGCCCTGGAGCAGTGGAGAACCTCTGCCCTAAATCAGTGGAGAACCACTGCCCTAGACCAGTGGAGAACCGCTGCCCTGGACCAGTGGAGAACCACTGCCTTAGACCAGTGGAGAACCTCTGCCCTAGACCAGTGGAGAACCTCTGCCCTAGATCAGTGGAGAACCACTACCCAAGACCAGTGGAGAACCACTGCCCCCAATCAGTTTCCACTGCCCAAGACCATTGGAAATGTTATTAAATTAATTATATTTATTATAACCCACATTAATGTATCAAAGATCAAACGCACGTTGTTACATTTACTTTGTTCAAAGCTGTTTTTGCCACAATTGAGAAGGATGTAAGCTGCTAACACCTGCTGTGACAGATGTGGTCTCGACCAAAGGTTCTCTACTGCCCTGGAGCAGTGGAGAACCTCTGCCCTAAATCAGTGGAGAACCACTGCCCTAGACCAGTGGAGAACCGCTGCCCTGGACCAGTGGAGAACCACTGCCTTAGACCAGTGGAGAACCTCTGCCCTAGATCAGTGGAGAACCGCTGCCCTAGATCAGTGGAGAACCTCTGCCCTAGATCAGTGGAGAACCGCTGCCCTAGATCAGTGGAGAACCGCTGCCCTAGATCAGTGGAGAACCTCTGCCCTAAATCAGTGGAGAACCGCTGCCCTAGATCAGTGGAGAACCGCTGCCTTAGACCACACCTGTCACATGTTCTTAGCAGCTCACAATGATTTGTTGAGTTTTGTTCCTTCTCAACTTTGACAAATAAGCGTTGAACAAATGTATTGTAATAACGTGCGTTTGGTCTTTAGAATATTAATGTGGGTTAATTAATGAGTTAAGTTGCTACTTACCTGCAAATTCATGAGGGGTGAAAGAGGTGACCCCCCCCCCCCCCCATGTCACCTTTTTCACTCCCCATGAGTTTGCAGGTAAGTAGCAACTCCCCCCCCCCCCCCCTAAAGGCTCAGGAACGTCAAGGCCACCTGGACCTTTAGGTTCCTGTGCCTTTAGGTTCCTGGGTCTCATGAGGGGTGAAAAAGGTGACCCCCTCCCCCCCCCATGTCACCCTTTTCACTCCCCATGAGTTTGCAGGTAAGTAGCAACTCCCCCCCGCCCCCCCTAAAGGCTCAGGAACGTCAAGGCCACCTGGACCTTTAGGTTCCTGTGCCTTTAGGTTCCTGGGTCTCATGAGGGGTGAAAAAGGTGACCCCCCCCCCCCCATGTCACCCTTTTCACTCCCCATGAGTTTGCAGGTAAGTAGCAACTCCCCCCCCCCCTAAAGGCTCAGGAACGTCAAGGCCACCTGGACCTTTAGGTTCCTGTGCCTTTAGGTTCCTGGGTCTCATGAGGGGTGAAAAAGGTGACCCCCATGTCACCTTTTCACTCCCCATGAGTTTGCAGCAACTCCCCCCCCCTAAAGGCTCAGGAACGTCAAGGCCACCTGGACCTTTAGGTTCCTGGGTCTCATGAGGGGTGAAAAAGGTGACCCCCCCCCCCCCCCCATGTCATCCTTTTCACTCCCCATGAGTTTGCAGGTGAGTTGTTGTTGTTGTTTTTTTTTTTTTTTAAGTAGCAACCCCCCCCCCCCACCCCCTAAAGGCTCAGGAACATCAAGGCCACCTGGGCCTTGAGGTTCCTGGATCTCATGAGGGGTGAAAAAGGCGCTCATGGAAAGTACCTGGATCTCTTGATCCAGGTCTTATTTGTTTTCGCCTTCATGTCCATCTTTTTTTCCTGAGGTTTTATCTGCCTCGGCGTGGAAGAAGCCGGGAAGGTGATCCTTGGAAATATTTTTCGGACTCTTGGAACGTCAACAAGAGAACTTTCAACCTTCTGCTCTGGGATTTCTTCAGAGATCATGTTTACCTCAGAAGAAATGTGGAAGGTTTTTCTGTTCTTCGTCACCCGGGTGGACATCACCGGGATGTCTGCGGAAGTCATTGTTACCACAGTTTTGACGTTGAAGAAGTGTCTTTTCTTTATCACACGGGAGGACTTCTCGGGGTTTATTATGCTGTGCGGGAAAACTTCCTCCGAAGTCATTCTCACCACAGTCGTAACCTCGGGAGTCGTCTCCATATGATTCATTCCAGCGGAGGAGATCTCTGGGATAATTTTGCTATCTTGCAAAGTCTCTCCGGAAGCCATCTTTACAAACGTGGTAACCATGAAGGATTTTCTCTTCTTGGTCACAGGGGAGGACATCTCTGGGACTATGTTGCTGTCTTGCTGATGTTCTCCGGAAATCATATTTACCACAGTGGTAACTTCAGAGATTTTTCTCTTCTTTGTTGCTGAAGAGAAAATATCTCCAGAAGGTAATATACGTTGGTGGTAAGTTGGATGATTTCTCTCTTCTTGATCACAGGGGAAGACATCTCTGTGATTGTGTGAGCTTTCGTGTAAATGATGTGGCTTATTCAAGGGTAATGGTCCGATAAATCCTGGAAAGTGTGAAACGCCAGCAGTTACCAACTGTCCCTATTCATAGACTTTTGAGCGCGAGCTGTGACGTCACTGAACAAACACCTTTGATCAGTGACGTCAAAAGCGCTCTGATCAGCGACGCCCAGAAGCTTAGAAAGTCACTGACGCGTCGCACAATCTTGAAGCGTCGCACAATATTGACACGTTCAAAATACCCGGATGTGACTTGTTATCCCAGAATGCATTTCACCAGCAACCGAAAACAATGGCGGAGGAGAAAATAAACAACTGGCAGTTGACTTTCTAAATACTACTGTTGTTGAGTCACGGAATGTAATGTTAGGATGTTTTCAGGCAGGAAGTTCGTGGTTTAGAAATCAAATCTGTGGTCGGTTTGATTTGATTCAGTCTAATAAAGATCTGCGCCGTAGATTTGAGGCTCTGCTGCTCAGCGAGCTCCGGAGCGCCGGGCGGTCAGCGCGCCGTGTGCCCGCCGACAGCAGCCTGATGTCGGCAGGACTTTTTAAAATGCTCCGCTGGCTCTGACCTCTCCGTAGCGGTTAAACATGAGATATAATTCGGTTTGGAGGATCTAACGAGCACAAAGAGTTTATTATTTATTCACAGACAACGTTACATCAGTTTGACTGAGGGTTACGATTCATAACTTATTGTTTTAATCAAACTTTAACGTTGAACTCATGGTGTCTTTTTACTTTTGACCGAATTGTTTGCAATTACATGTGTCATATAACTATCTATACATAACATCGTCGGCAGAGACGAGGCCGGCGGCTGCAGAGTCGTCAGAGAACTTTTGCAGGTAGACGTTGTCAGAGTTGTGCTTGAAGTCCGAGGCGGAGATGGTGAAGAGGAACGGAGCCAGAACGGTTCCCTGTGGAGCCCCCGTGCTGCAGGAGACCCGGTCTGACTCACACCCCGTATCCTCACATACTGTGGACGCTTGGTGAGGTGGTCCAGGATCCATGCACTGAGGTGGTGGTCCACCCCGGTCTGGTGGTGGTCCAGACTGGTCGTAGAGTGAGTATAAGAGGTGTGGAGGGGGAGTAATCCACAAGGTGTGCAGATGATGGGGGTTGCAGCAGGGAGGGAGGGGGGGTCTGAGTGGACGGAGTGTGTGTGTGGGGGGGGGGGGGCTGGTCAAATCTGTTGAAGAATAAGTTCAGCTCATCCACCCACTGTTGGCCCCTCCGCCGGCTGTTGGTTGGGCCCCTTGAACACAGACATCGCCTTGAGGAGGACTGGTGATGTCCCAGAGAGCAGCCATGATCATATCTAATACCTTAATTGGACATAGATCATTATAATAACTAGAAGTAGAAGATTCCCTTCTGCAGGACATGTAAAGGCAGCATGTTACAGCAGCAAGTCACACCGTCTGTATAAGAATAATATGCAGTATATGACGCTCATGTGGGTTAATGAAAATCATCTTTATACAATGGACACATGAGCAGAGTTTCCTCTTAAATATCCAAAGACATTCTTTAATAATACAGATTATTATCCAACTATCGACTCAGAGACATCCTTTAATAATTTAGTAAATCACCAACCAATAAGATATTGTTTAACAACCAGTGTGAAGTTATAGCCAATCATCAAATCCCAAAGTACTCACATAGTCATTTATCTCATTGCACAGATGTCAGTATAATATATAGACACGTATGTGCACACGTACACGCACCAACACGCACGCGCAAACAATGTCTCAGAATATGAAAAACACTTTGAAAATTCATAAAAATAATCAATAAAAGTGTTAAAAATGTGCATATATATGTGTGTGTGTATAGTCAAAGTCAGTTTTATTTGTAAATGTTTCATATGTGCAAACATACAGAAGATTGAAATTACATTTCTCTTCTGTCCAACATAAAGTGCATAGACAACATAAAGTGCAAAAATAGTAAAAGAACATGTAAACATATAGACAACATAAATGGAACTAGCAGCATTCAGACATGTGAGTCTGAAAGAGGACGGAGTGGGAGGATGGGGAGAGAGTTCAGCTTCCTGACAGCCTGGTGGATGAAGCTGTTGGACAGCCTGGTGGTGTGAGTATCTCCTCCCAGAGGGCAAGAGGCTGAAGAGACCGTGTGAGGGGTGGCAGGGGTCACTCACAATCGTGGTCGCTTTGCGGGTGAGGCGGGTGTTGTATATGTCCTGCAGGGATGGGAGGGGGGGGAGTGAGGCACCCATGATCCTTCCAGCTGCCTTCACTATGCGCTGCAGTCTTGGAGAGCGCAGGAGGCCCCCTCTGGCCACACCCGTACCTGCTTCAGAACCGGTCTGGAGGCTTTCACTCTGGGTCTGTATGCTGGCATTAGCATGACGGTGATGTGGTCAGAGAGACCTATGTGGGGGAGGGGGGAGGCCTTGTACGCTCCTTTGTGGGTTGTGTAGACCAGATCCAAAATGTTGTCTCCTCTTGTAGGGAAATCAACATGCTGGTGTAGTTTGGGAAGGACAGTCTTAAGGTTTGCATGGTTGAAATCACCAGCAAAGATGGTGAAGCCGTCTGGGTGAGCCGTCTGTTGTTCGCTGATGGCCTGATACAGTTCACAAAGTGCCGCATTTCTATCACTGTAGTTGGAGGTCGGACAGATGTAAACAGCGACTAGCAGAATCGCCGTAAATTCCCTCGGCAGATAAAAAGGACGGCACCTTACGATCATAAACTCCGCCAGTGGTGAGCAGTGTCTACATACCACGGCAGCGTCCCGGCACCATGCGTCCCGGATGTAAACACATACCCCGCCGCCGCGAGTTTTCCCTCCATCAGCGAGGGCTCTGTCCGCTCGGTAGCATGTTAGCTGCTCCAGTCTCACAGCAGAGTCGGGGATGTTGTCGTTTAGCCATGTTTCCGTGAAGATAAGCACACAGCAGTTCCTCACGTCTCGCTGCTCCGTCTGCAGCAGTCTAATGTGGTCCATTTTATTGTCCAAGGATCGCACATTAGCCATGATAATGGATGGTATGGCTGGACGAGTTGGCCTAGCCGCTAGCCTAGCTCGGGTTCCTCCGCGCTTACCCCTCTTCTGCTTCCTCTCACAACGCTTGCGGCGCCTCCTTTCTGGGGGAGGAGTGGCAGTCGAGTCCGGTGTGGTCGGTGTGGTCGTAGGCCGGCGAAGTAATCCGTGCTCCGAGTGTTTCCGCTTGTTCAGCGTCCAGAGTGCCGTGTAGTTTGGTCCTGCCGATGGTTAACAGGACCTGGCGACTATATTTGTGTTCCGACGTAGACAGACGAGGCGAAGACGAACAATTTTTGGACGAACTTTTGCACAAACATTTAGGAACAGAACAAAACACCAAATGGTCAGGACAGAGAGGGGCCGCTGCGTCTGTACGCGCCGCCATCTTGGATAATCCATATATATATATATATATGTGTGTGTGTGAGTATATGTGTGTGTTGTGACGTTTTAGCCTTTATAAGAGCTTATGTGTGACTTTATGAATGATATATGGCTGTTTGGGAGGAGAGCGGGTCACTGAGATGCCTGCAGGCTAAGTGTGTGTGTGTGTGTGTGTGTTGCTTAATGTGGAATGTAGAGGGGGGGGGGGGCTCTGTGAGCGTCATAGGTCAAGGGGTGGTGTGTGTGGGGGGGTGTGTGTCGCATCCTGCGTAATTTGCGCGTGCATGTACGGCTGAGGTCCAGCCTGCCTCCACTTCCTGCTATGTGTGTGTATTGAAACCATCGGTCTGTGGAGGCTCCACATCAGCGTGAACGAGCACCACTCCGTCCGGAGGGTCTGACGCGCCGCGCGGACACGTGCACGCGCCTCGTCCTATAACCTAAGAACGAATAGAGGCGTGTTCACGTGTGTTCATAAAGAGGAGCCAGGAGCCGGAGACCTCCTCTCTTCAGCCGAGGTATCAGTGAGTCTCTCGGGCTGGAGCGCGGACCTTCTCCCGTCCCTTTGTCTCCAGAGACGGCCACTCCGTGAGCCGACCACCGGTGAGTGCTGTTTATTCATATATATATATATATATATCTTAGTTCAGCATAAGAATAGGTATTACCCAAACAAAGTTTTTTTTAAATTGAATGACTGACTGGAGACTAGCCTGTATAGGCCGTAAGGTGAACACTGTTTTCGTTTCAACCCGCTCCACAGTCGCGCATCTACACAATCGTTAGCTCATAAAAAAAGAACGAGTTGTGCTAACCTACCAAAAAAAAGTCCGTCGCTGAATTTGCCGTCGATTCTCGATGCGACTATGTTTTATGCCGAACTAGTTTCTTCAGAGCGTAATAGGATCTTGATCACGAGGGGTGGCACGGTTCGACACGTGATCGGTCTACACCAATGAGGTAGCTGCTTTTTGTCAACAGAAAGACAAGATGGCGGCTCCCGTGGTTGGATTCAACGTTACCGATAAAGAGGGAAAAGACCCTTAAAAGGGCTAAATTGATTCTAAATAGTGCTGTATACATAGCCGCGTCCAATAAGAACAATGAGGCAAATATACGATCATGTTATGCTTATGTTAAGTCATTTAGATCAAGTTTGACATACCTGGGAATACACCTTACTGACGATCTAACATGGACTGTGAACACCCAGCACACTGAAGAAATCAAGGCAAAGACTGTACTTCCTACCTCAGTAGAATCAGGGTATTGATTATTGATAGGTGTTTTAATTCAATTCAATTCAGTTTATTTGTATAGCCCAATTTCACAAATTACAAATTTGTCTCGGAGTGCTTTACAATCTGTACACAGACATCCCTGATGGGATAACTTCTCGTCATCATAATGAGTATGTTTATAAAAACATATGATGGATATATATTAATAATGAGTTTATTTTCTAGCTTTTTAGGTACCGTGGGTGGAGGGTCTTGTTAAGGTCTTATTCATCCATCGCCCCCCCCCCCCCTCCAGGTAACACTGAGCTAGGATTATATTATGACAGGCGTTATATTGGGCTTTTGTTTCTGACCCAGTTTTAATGTACGTACTTCTGATTTAGTTCCAGACATCCAAACACACACAGCCTCAACACCTGGATATGAGGGGCAGCTGCTCACAGGTGTGCACCCTGTCGCCACCCAACAAGAAGAGAAAGAAAACAGCTAAAAAGGTTTGTTGTGAATAACAACAATTACATATATATTAGATATTATTTGAAATAACTTTTTTCTTCTCATAACATCGGAAACAGACCATGGATACACAGAGTCTGGAGACCCGTGATGTCGGGACTCAGACAGATAAAGATCCAGATGACAGAGGGACTCAGACGACTATAGAGTCATATAGTAGAGAGACTCAGACAGAAACAGATTCATATAATAGAGAGACTCAGACCACGGTGCAGTGGCAATCTGCGAAGACCCAGACTTCTAAAGGGCTGCACAAGAAGTGTCTACACCTCAGGTAGGCCAACCGGACCCAAAGAAAACAGCTACAAGGTAGGTTTTGAATAACAATTATTATATAGTTAAATATAAATTGTTGTAATTAATTTAAATGTAATTGTTTAATTTAAATGAAATATTTAATTTAATTGTTATTTATTGAATAACGATTATTATATATACAGTATAGTTTTAAAAGATGGTAAAAATAAATTATTGGATGTATTAAATATTAAGTTTTTTTCTTCTCAGAGCATCAAAAGCAGCTGGACCCCCCCAGACAGACACCCGACAGTGATCAACGACGACAAACACCAATCAAATAACTTCAGTGCCAAAGACATGTCGCCTCCCCGAAAGGTTCCAAGACGTATTCTGTTCCCGGGTCTTTGTAAAGCTGCACATGACCACAGCATTGATGCTGAGGCCCCTCAGCTCCTGGGCGACGGGGGGCATCAGACCCCCAACGTTCCACGGCCGAAGAGGCCGGACCGCAGCTCACGAGGATCCGTACGCCGGAGGGTCCCGGTGTGAAGGAGGAGCCATAATGGCCGCCGCCAGGGCCTCAAACACACTGCCTACAAAAATGGCGTCGCTTTTGGTGTGAACGCACCTTTACTGTCAAAGTGCGTCAGGCCGCTGAAAGGGAAGTTGAATGTCTATTTGTTGTTGTTAAATATCTCTTGTTCTGCCTGTTTTGTGACAGGACTAAAAGGTGCCTGATAATAGCGGCATTATAATTATTATAACTAATGATTTTTTTTAGTTGCCTATTTTCTGGGGCCCCCTCCGGACTCGGTGGGGATTCTCTTTCAGGTGCACGGTGTCCATCACCGTTGTCGTGATGTACTACGATATACTTTTAAAAATATGTACGTGTGTTTCAACAATGATGATCATTCGCTCCATGGAGGGACACACTTCATACAGCCCAATATCACAAATTACAGACTCGGGGGTCTGAGACTCGATTCGGGAACCTTTACTTTCCCTGCGGGGGAAACTCCACCCACACTTATCAGGGGAGGGACTTACAACATGGTTGCTTAGAAGTCCACCAACATTACACTCTGCAGATACACACGACTGCACCAAGAGGATGCCTCCACGCTGGCCTTTGGTCATATTGTATTATATAATTTATGCATCTTAACACTAATTAAACAGAACTAAAGTTTATTTTCAATACAAATCCTCACGGCTCATGTGGCTTGGTGCCGAGCGGCTCAGCGTGAGCCTGACAGGTGCCTCACCTCTATCTACATCACCCTATGAAAAGAAAAAAATTACGAGAAAATACATGTTATGATAAATTAATGCAATTTATATCTAAATCTTTTCAATGTATCAAAATAAGTTTGAACATGTATTTTCCATTAAAACGAGTGAGTTCTCCTGATTGATCTCTGGAGGGGAGAATAACTGATTGAATTGTTAGTAATGTTGGTGATGAGGTACAAACTATAGTTTAGGATGTTTTGGTTTGACAACTTTTGGGTGATTCAACATTAACCGGGTCAAAGTGACCCGGGAGCATCAGGGCTGTAAGAAACGAATAGAACATCGGCTCAGAGCCCTGAGTGTGTGTCGGTCCGGGGGCATCACCTCTTGACCCTCCTGCTTCGGTTCTTACATACAGCTGCGATGCTCCCGGGTCGATTTGACCCGGTTAATGTCGGGTGTTCTGACCACCCCACAGGTCTGAGTCGTCCGGGCTCGGGGTCACGGCTCGCCGGAGGCCGGATGAGTCGCATCGCTAGAAGCCTCTAAATACGTTTCTCGTCTCCTGAAAACATTCGACTGGCCAAAAGAATCGGACACTCATCCCGAGGATTTTTAAACAAAATGATGTTGATGGTGTTTAAACTACGAGTGCGACGAGCCCGACCCCGGATAAACACGCTGGTCTAAATATATACAGATGACACAGCCTGTTGGCTAACTGGCACATTTACTGACATGTTCTTAATGTGCACCGTCCCTTATTAAATAAACCCGTGAATAAAGAAATAAAATAAAAACCTCGATGTTAAATAGTCTATGAAGAGCAGATTATTTTGGTCTGGTGGTAAAACGTCACAGAGAGACTCTGGTAACTGTTTACAGAGTTAATGTCTCTGGTAACTGTCTACAGAGTTAGTGTCTCATATCTTAAGTTATTCATATAGAGGCTGCCAACATGAATAGATGTAACCATCAAAGCGACAGCAATCTCCTCCTTGACCAAAAGTCTTTCCCCAGTTTGAAGGACCACTAGTGACCAGCCTGAAGGGGCGTGACCAACGAGCATCTAAACCAGAGTCCATAAGGGAGGGTGTGTAATCAGGCAACAGACTCTTGAACCATCGTATTGTTAAGATGACAATGTAAACAAAGCTGGCGACCCTGGAGGAGTCCAGGAGAACAACAAGCTGCAGACGGCGTTGATCTAGAACCTTTTATTTGAAACAAATCCACAAACAGAACCCCGTCACTGGGGCCGATAGGCGTCTCCTCCTCATTAAAAACAGCAGCGCTTCACTGCGGAGGTGCGCCGGCTCTTTAAGGGACATCAACCAATCACACGGGTGGAGCGGGGCAGGAGGCTAGGCTAACAGCTAGCCGTAGGAAAACAACGCATCACCAAATGTGTCAACATAAGAAAGAAAAGGGAAGAGGAACCACGTGTTCACACAAAGAGCCCCGAGGGCGGCGCCGTGCTCCTGGGTTGACCCCGGCGGGCCACCGTCCCTCCACAGGAAGAGAGCTGCAGGTAGCATTCCACAACAAACGAGCCTCGTTAAAAACATCGACATGGTTAAACTGACTGGAAAGAAAGATTATCTGAAACCCGCCGAGCTATATTTATAGATACACGATACTTTACACACAGAGCGTTGCGTTCAGGGTCCTGACCGTCTTTTAAAAGCTTTCCATTGAGGCTGGAGGGACATCCGGCGTCACTCCAAATCCGTCTTCATCTGTTCCCAGTGGCACCTCGCCCCGCCGCACGAGGGTCATCCGTGCCGCCTCGCTGCGGGAGACTCGGACCGGTCGTCATGGTTACTATGTTACAGAGTTTTTTTTTTTTTTTTTAAGCGTCGCGGTCTACCACAGGTCCAGGGTCTCCGTGTTGGCGAGGCCCTGGTCTCTGCGGAGCTGGTAGTACGTCCCGTTGCTCAGCCACACCTCTCGGCCGGCCTCGTCCACAGATTTACTGAAGAAGAAGAGGAGGAAGAGGAATGTGGTTTCAGTTAAATGACTGAACTACAAAGCATCAACGTGTCCTCGACTTCACCTGGTGGGATTTTACTGAAGGGGCGCGAAGGGAGGAGGAGGGGCGTGAAGGGAGGGGCGTGAAGGGAGGAGGAGGAGGGAGGGGCGTGAAGGGAGGAGCAGGAGGGGCGTGAAGGGAGGAGGAGGAGGGAGGGGCGTGAAGGGAGGAGGAGGAGGGAGGGCGTGAAGGGAGGAGGAGGAGGGGGCGTGAAGGGAGGAGGAGGAGGGAGGGGCGTGAAGGGAGGAGGAGGAGGGGCGTTAAGGGAGGAGGAGGAGGGAGGGGCGTGAAGGGAGGGGCGTGAAGGGAGGAGGAGGAGGAGGGCTTGAAGGAGGAGGAGGAGGGAGGCGTGAAGGGAGGAGGAGGAGGGGCGTAAGGGAGGAGGAGGGGAGGCGTGAAGGGAGGAGGAGGAGGAGGGCGTGAAGGAGGAGGAGGAGGAGGCGTGAAGGGAGGAGGAGGGCGTGAAGGGAGGAGGAGGAGGAGGGCGTGAAGGAGGCGTGAAGGGAGGAGGAGGCAGGGGCGTGAAGGGAGGAGGAGGAGGGCGGGGCGTGAAGGGAGGAGGAGGAGGGCGGGGCGTGAAGGGAGGAGGAGGAGGGCGGGGCGTGAAGGGAGGAGGAGGAGGAGGGGCTCACAAGAACTCAAATAAACGCCCCGTCAGATATCAAAACACATGATGGGGACTTGATGGAGTGTATTTTTATTCTTAAATACTTATGAATGAAGAAAACATGCGTCTCCAGCAGACGGTCACTTTTCTCATCCAGGGCAAAAGGGGCGGAGCTTGAGCACCACTAGGAGTCTACCTGTGGTCAGTATAAGTGGTTGAATCTTCCTCACCTGAAGAACCTGGGGGTGTGCTCCTCCCCCATCTTGGTCATCTCCTTCCTCCTCTCCCTCTGCTTCTCCTCCACCTCGTCCTTCTTTTTATCGGCCTCCGCTACCTTCCCTTCCTCCAGGAGCCTGACGGAGAGGAGAAGAGGGGAAGCGGTTAGCCGACTGGTCCACGTCGAAGGTGACATGGTCATGTGATCAGAGGCACCTCTGGTCCGGCCTGAAGCGAGTGTCGGTGAGCGGGAGCACGGCCCTCAGCTCGGGGGTCAGCTCGTTCAGCTCCCTGGCGTACTGGGAGAAGCCGAAGAACTGGGGGTGGTCGTCGGGCTGCACGTCTACACAGGAAGTGACATCATGCAGATTCAATACAGAGAATGTGGCGACAGAGAGAAGAGAAGCAGGATTTGATGGACAGCTTTTCATCTGCCACGTGGAAATCTAAACTACGACATTTCAGAACCGGTCAGTGGTGCTCAGCTACATAATTAGCATATACATATATATTTGCATATGAAGCGGAGACTCAGACTCACTGGGCTTCCAGATGCACTTGGGTGTGGACAGCGTGTCACAGAAGATGCCCTCGTGCCAGAGGCCTCCGAAGCGATGGACCACCCCTCCAGCCCGGTCCAGGACCACGCCCTGGACCTCGTTCTTACCGTTGTCAGAGGTCCAGTAGCGAGACTGGAATATACCGGGAGGGGAAGGGGTCAGCAAAGATAAGCCCCGTCGGGGTTTATCTGAACGAGCAGTAACGGATGTTGGATATGGTGTGTGTGTGTGTGTGTGTCCTGACCTTGACGAAGGTGATCTTGCAGGTGCAGACGTCGCTCTTTGTGTTTTTGATGATCACCTCACCGTAGTGTTCCAGCCAGCGCTCCTGACTCAGCACATTGTGGATACACGTCACCACCTTGTTCCACTCGTAGTGGTCACCGTACCTACACACACGCAATAATATGCATCACAATGAGTTTTGGGTTGAGGAACGCAGTACCGAACATCTGCAGCAGGTGGCCACAGTGCTTTACTAAAACCTGTCAAACCGGTTGTGAAGCCAACAGGAAGTGTCTTCAACAATAATTCTCTGAAGTTGAGAGTCGCCTCTAGTGGCCATTAGAGGAAGGGCAGGTCCTTCAGACCTGGCCGTGCCGCTCGTGGTTCTACTGCGTGACCTTCTGGCCTCTGCTACGTGGTGCGTGTGAAGCGGCGGCTCACTTGGGCAGGGCGACGTTGACCAGTCCAGAAGAGAGCATCTCCATGGACTTCCCCCAGAACTTGTTCTTCCATCTCTGATCTGAGGCAGACGGAACAAAGGAGCATCAGGCTCGGGTCCTCCCGGTCCGGCTGGATCCAGACCTCTCGGCACCTACCTTGCCAGAAGGTGAAGTTTTCGGACTCTGCGTGGCAGGCGGAGACGGGCGGGTGATGGCTGACCTGAAGGCAGAGCACACAGCGTCACAGCATGTTGGGAAGCGGGGATACGGAGGGCCTCCGAACGCCTCGGCTACCTGCTCACTGATGTAGTGGAAGCCGCGGTCCTCTCGGAGGTTCTCGTACGTTTCCCCCAGGACGGGGTTGAAGGGCTTGTAGTGGTTCCTCCACGACGCCCAGGCGTAGCCGGAGATGGAGAACACGGCCACGTACACCTGGGGACATGAGTGATGTCATTCTTATTCAAGTTCATTTTGTATCGCCTGAGAGGGCTTTACAGTCTGGACACATACGACATCCCCGACCTTTGACCTCACATCGGATCAGGAACAACTCTCTAGAAAAAAAACCCTTTCAGAGAAAAGAGTGAAGAACCCTTCAGGAGAGAACAGAGGAGGACCCCTCTCCAGGGTGGACAGAACAATAGATGTCATGTGACCAGATGATCAATAGATGACATGTGACCAGATGATCAATAGATGTCATGTGACCAGATGAACAAGAGATGTCATGTGACCAGATGATCAATAGATGACATGTGACCAGATGAACAATAGATGTCATGTGACCAGATGAACAATAGATGTCATGTGACCAGATGAACAATAGATGTCATGTGACCAGATGATCAATAGATGTCATGTGACCAGATGAACAATAGATGTCATGTGACCAGATGAACAATAGATGTCATGTGACCAGATGAACAATAGATGTCATGTGACCATCGTCTATGAAACTGATGGAGAGGAGGCATCACGAAAGAGGCTGGACCAATGAGGTCGGCCTTTGAGGCAGGAGTCACAGAGAAGGAGGCGGGGCCATTGGGAAGGAGGCCAGATGTAGACCAGGTCCAATGGACCCCGTGATCCCCGACTACCCACCATCCTCTCGTAAGGGTCCTCCGTGAGGTTGGCGACGTCCAGCAGCTCCGAGTACTCCAGCTCCTCGCTGACCCTCTGCAGCAGGGACAGTGGCTCGTTGAGGGCCACCGGCATGGAGATCCGGGACAGGTCCTTGCCGATGTTGTTGTACAGGATGGACATGATGCCGATGTGGCTGTTGTCCGCTGCGGCGGCGGGGAGCACCGTGCGGTGGCCTGGACACGGGGATGCAGCTGAAGGCCATGCGGACATCTCCGAGGGGAGACGTCGTCCAGCATGGCCCCCACGGGACGCACACAACTCAAACCTTTCACTTGTTTATTAATGACATCTTCTCTACATTTACCTTGTTAAAAATGTACAAGTAAACAAAAAGGAAATGAACAAATGGACCTGGCTCCCACTTTCCTCTAGAACTCGATACCATCGAGTCTTAAATCTGGTAAAAACTACAACCAGCCCCGTTCAGAGCGCCGACACGTCCACCGTCTCCAGAGGAACACGACGGAGGAGAAGGAACGCGTGTCGATTGCATCGCTCCCCAAGAGGAACAGCCAATCAGAGGAGTCGAACACAGCCGACCGACATGGAACAAGGCCGCACTCATATAAATAAATATGAGGAAATAAGAGTCAACATGTGGTCGCCACGTTGCCTCTCTGGCCTTCAACGTTCTCAGGAACACATTTGAGTTTCCCTTTAGACGCAAGATGAGAAAGTTGCGAGTGGAACCAAAACCGCCCACAGGCTCCTCCCCCTACACAATGACCACCCTCAGACTCCTCCCCCTACACGATGACCGCCCACAGGCTCCTCCCCCTACACGATGACGGCCCACAGGCTCCTCCCCTACATGATTACTACAGGAACCAACTTTACATCCACCTTCTGCAGATTAGAGTTCTTAAAGCCAATTCAAAACATGAAGTTGCATTATTTTCATCAATTAATTGATAAATAATGTACAATTAAACATCTATTGTTGCTTTCTTTTGTCTCATTCAGTCTTTTTTGTTGTTCATCCCATGTTTTACACTTGTGCACATGTATGCAACTAAAATGAGCATCATCTAAAAATCTACTTCCAAGAAAAAAGAACCTTCATCAGTCTGAATAATGTATTATAATCAGTTTCCATGTTCCGCCTGGTGTCAGTGGGGTTCATACATGCGGTTGTTTGTTTTCAGAAAGCAGGCAAACCAAAGCGCTGCGCGGCGGGGCGTTACCGGTGCTGGCGGACACCGGGCTGGGCGACTCGGGAACGTTGTTCACGCTGACGCGGTAGTTGAGGGTGGCAGTGGCTGAGGAGGAGAGGGCAGAGGGTCAGGTCATCTTTGTGTTGGGGCGGGGCCTGCAGAGCGAGGCGCGCGCGCTCACCGTGTCCCTCGTCCGGCTCAGAGTTGCTGGTGGTGGTGACGTCGCTCAGGCCCGACTCGTCCGACGCCTCGGCCTCCGACGAGCTCTCGCACACGATCACCTCGCTGGCGTCGAAGTACATGGACTCCGCCACGGAGGGCGCGCGGTGGCACTGGCGGCCCATGGACGGCGTCCTCTGGAGGGGAAGACGGAGGGACGAACAGTTTGGATCAGAGCGCCGGCGCTACGGCGAGGGACGGCGTGCACCTTGGGGGCAGACGCCTTGAAAGAAACGAGACTCTAGCCTCCCGTTGAGGTTTCTCTACTTTGTGTTCCTCAGAGCGGGATCACAACACGCTGCACATTGAGCTACACATGGAGCTACACACATGGAGCTACACATGGAGCCACACATGGAGCCACACATGGAGCCACACACGGAGCTACACACGGAGGTACACACCTGGTCAGGACGGACGGTGCAGAAGGATTCCTCAGTAGAGTCAGAGGACAGTGAAACCGAATGGACTTTAGTCAGACGGGACTGTATGTCAAGCTGAAGACGCACACACACAGACACACAGACCATGCGAAGCACAAGTGGAAAACAAAGAGAAACTGGTCAGAAACATTCAGCTGCGGCGTGAATCAATGCGTCGCTAGTTTATCATCAGATTAGTGAAACTTTGAAATGTGTCAATTAGCTTAAATAAACTTCATTATTTTATTTTTCCAGATATAAAATTCAGTTTAAGATGAAAAAAGAAAAGCGGAAAAAATGACAGCAAAGCAAAGCTGGAGGAACGCCGACTTTTAACTTCCCACAATGCAACGCTCCGTCACTTTCAGAGGATCGTGTTATTCGGGCCGAGTTCAGGGCCGCCTCCTCCGAAAAGATGCCGGCAGAGACATCTAATACAAGTAGTGCGAATAATAATAACAACTGGGCGACTGTGGGTCAGTGGGCAGCAGGTCCGTCTTCCAATCAGGGGGTTGGAGGTTCAATCCCCACCCTAGTCGATGTGTCCTTGAGCAAGACACTTGACCCTGAATGTCTCCCTGTAGCTGCTCTACGGTGTCAGAATGCAACAGGATTGTAAGTCGCGTTGGATAAAAAGAGTCAGCTAAATGACATAATAAAACAGAGCCGAGTGCCCCTTTAATACTATCCGATCAACAGGTTCCACAGTTATGATAGTGTTATTGGCCCCGCCCTCTTTTCAATACAAGAGTAATTATCAGATGAATCAATGTCTCCCTCTATTGTGTGTGTGTGTGTCGCTCCAAGACAATGTAAAGGGACAACACAACTGCCAGGCAACCAGCAACACCAGCAGCAGAACGAGCAGCGTGAGGCGAGAGGAAGAGAAGCTCATGAAACGCCAACGGGCTCCGGAGCGTCGAGGCGTCGGCGTCTTCGGGGAGAAGAGAGTCGAGGCGTGTTCCTGAGGACTCGCCTGTCTGGAAACGGCCCAAACCGGCTTCAGTTTCACCGACAGACAGAGGGATGGGCCGCCATGGTTTTGTTTTTTTACAGGGCGATACTGATATATTATGGGGGCCAATCAATAATCTGAGTTTTGAAAAATCAGGGATTCTGGTGGAAAAGGTTGTGGAGAAGAGGAGGAGGAGGAGGAGGGATGGCAACACCAGCATGTCAGTCAGTTTGCTCTTCTGATTCAGGAAGAGGAGGATGGTTTAAGTTGTTTCTACGGAGCCCAGCTCAGCTCTTAGTGTGTGTGTTAGAGAGAGAGAGAGTGTGTGTGTTAGAGAGTGCGTGTGTTGGTGTGTGTGTTGGTGTGCGAGTGTGCATGTTACCTCAGTCATGGTGTTGCACAGCGTGGCGAGCTGCTGTGACGTGTTGTTCCTCAGGTCCGGCCCGGTCCAGGCCTGCCTCAGTCGCTCCCTCTCCAGGGTCAGAACCTCGTGGATGGACTTCAGAGACGTGTGAACTGGAACAAACAGAACACAACAGGAACATTCCTCAGGACCGCCGGTTCACTCACAGGAGGCATCCGTCTCAAAGGAAGACGGTTCTTAGGGCCCCTACCCCTCTGGGAGGACGCGCAGATGTCCTGGTGCAGCTTCTTGGACTCCGGCGAGGCGACCTGCGGGTTGGACAGCTGGGAGTAGACGTAGTCGGGGATGGACTTCACGGACGCCCCCGTGCCGTTGTCGGTGCTCAGGTGGCTGGACGTGAACTGGAGGAGAGGCGGCGCGACGTTAAAGACGAGAGATTAGACTGTGATGTAAGAGATCTTCATTAGACGCGGTGGTCCCACCATTCCCCCCATGGCCTCCACGCGGGACAGAGTCCGGGAGTGACCGAAGCCTTTGCCCGTCTTCTTCTTGGGTTTCTCCAGAGAGAGATTCTAGAACAAAGGTTTAACACGCTTAAATTCATACACACATATTTATTAATATATATAAATATTATATTTATTAATATATATATATTAATAAATAATATAGAAATAAATCAAAATATTAATATAGAAATAAATCAATATAGTAATATACAAATAAATAAATATATTTTAATATAGAAATAAATAAATGTATATATATAATATAAATAAATATGTATATTAATAAATATTGATATATATTAAATAATTAATATAAATATACATCATTCATACACACATGAGTGTGTGTATAAATGAACAGTCTTTTCCAATAGTTATATTATAATAGTCAGATACATTAATAAGAAAGATGAATAAGAACATTCTAATTTTTAACATTTTAGAGTATATTAGTTGTTTCCCTAAAAGAGGAAGTGAACCACGTTGGTGTTTGGGATTCACCTGCATGCTGATCCTCATCTCCAGGTCCGTGTTGGTGATGGGCAGGCCTCCCTCCAGCCAGTGCAGCCGCTGGATGAGCAGGGCGAGCTCCGTCAGCTCCGTCTGGCAGCGAGCCAGGTCTGACGGGGTCAAAAGGTCAACCCAGTCCATTTAAAAGAACACTCAAAAAAAGATTGTTGTCCGTGATGGAATACGATGGAGACGGCTCTCACCGTTGGCGGTGCCGTCGATGTCTTGGGTCTGCTGCAGCCACGCCGACACCTTGCTGGTCACCCTGGGGTTAGAGGTGGGGGCGGGGCTTCCCATCTCTGGATGGTACGCCGAGTTGGCGTAGAGAGTGGGCTGGAGGAGCAAATATGTGTCAGTAAGTCAACATTGAAAAGAAGAAAAAAGGAGAAATTACTAATTTTCCTGCGTTTTTCTTTGAGGAAACATTAAAATTACCAAAGATTTATTTTAGGTTCAGACTTAAATCGATTAACACTTAAAACAGCCGTTTAAAAGCATAGCGTGAGCCCTAGTGAGCGTACAATGTACTGCTGGGAAGAAACACACGGAAATATAATTGTGTATGGAGCAGAAGCCTGGACAGGATCAGGCGGATCCCACAGTGATCTGGACTTGGCGCTCGTTACCACGACAACGGGCCAGTCGGGGAGCATTCTGTGAAGAGCCAACCCGGCGGAGGAGTGGCCCCGTGTTGTTTTAGCTTCGCGGTCTCGCTCGGCTGGTTACAATGACACTATTGTGTGGCGGGCAAATTCTTCACGATAAATCACAATATTTGTTGCAGTTTCCTCTTCCACCCTCCAGTCACAGTTCAGCTCCGTCGATTCACTGATGTTTCACAATAAAAGCCCCATCGGTTTGTTAAATAAAAGCTTTTACTTTGTGGCAGCAGCAAAAAATAAGAGTTATGTTGGATTTTTGTTCAAAATAAATTGTCCATAATTCCGATAATCCACGATCCCGCCCGAGTACGGAGTGCAAGTGTGCGCGGCGTGACCCTCGGCGTGTCTACTGACCGTGTCCCGGGCGGTCTGGGCGCTCGGCTGGGCGTTGGGGCTCATGGAGAGAGCGTGAAGGACGCCGTGATGGACGCTAATCGCCTCGTTCTTCCGGAACACGCGATGTGCGCACAGCTTCGTCAGCCAGATGTAGAAGATGTCGTGGCTCTTCGCCTACGAGGAAGAAAACAAACATGTTTACGCGTCTGTAAAGTTCCATTTCACCGTTTCCTGCTGGCGCCGAGTGTCCGGCGTGAAGCCCGGTTACCTTGATGTGGTAGATGTTGTCCCCGGCGTCCAGGTCCAAGCCTTTGGTCTTCTTGTTGATGGACATGACGGCCAGGCTGACGTCCAGAGAGCCGTGGAGCTTCCCCCTCTGAATCTACACGAGTTGAAATGAAGAGTCAACAGAAGGAACCAAGACGAGTTCACGGCGCTCGCCGCTCTGTGCGTTCGTCTTCACGACTTACATCCTGCTGGGTCTTCGAGTACTTGAGGATTCCCTTCTCCAACAGGAAGTATCTCTGAAAGAGACGAAGATGACCCGGTGAGCACAGGAGCCGCGCTCAAGGAGGTCTCGCCGCCACGGTGGGCGTATACAGATCAACGCGGCCCACCTTGTGCCAGCCTTTGAGCGGGTACTTCCTCTTCTTCATCAAGTAGCCCTCACAGATGCCGGGGATGCTGAGGTCCAGAGAGGAGCCGGGCACAGAGTCCATGTCGCGCTGCTGCAGGTCGTCCATCACCTCCCAGTGGCGCGACTGGCGCAGAGGGAGCGGGACAAAACAAAACTACTTGAATACAATGCTTTGCTCTGCTTGAAGTAAGTCCGAAATATGAAGAAAGTGCGATTAGAAGGAAAGTTTCTGTCTTTTAGATCTAACAACAACAAAAAATACAGCTAATCAGTGACACCCTCAAGTTGTGGTGCAACATGCGTTGACATTGATAATACATTTCTGGTACTGTGACGTTAAGGATGGTCCAGCCATCTGTAGTCTCTGCTGGTGGGTCAAACCCATACCGCTGCATCTTCTATACGTGCCATACGGCCACACCGCGGGGGGTCTGGGTACCTGCTTGGACTGCTTGGAGGAGCCGGTGCTGCCGTTCCGCGAGTGGCCAGGTTTGAACGTGCTGGCCGGGGATCGGTCCAGGATGCTGGTGATGGACTGGCTGCTGTTCAGCGGGGGCGGGCACACCTGGGGGTCCATAGGGGCGACGTGGAGGGGAAAGCGGTGCATGGAGAGGAGGGTCGGGGGGGCGTTCACCACGAGCTGGGGCTCATGGCAAAGTGCGCGGCTCTGAGGAGAGCAATACAGACGACAGGTTACCCACGTACAGCAATTACAAGAGATCAGCTGGCGTCTCACTTTGAGACACTTTTGAAATCAGGACTCATTTAGACGAGCGCATTAAAACTCTTAAGATCTCAATATACATGAAGGAACTGTGTTTAAAAACCTCGGTCGTCTCGGCACGTGAATCTTCCGGCTGTCAGAAGTGGCGTTATGACACCCGTAAGGACGCTTTTAAAAATCAGCGCACACATTTCGACAAGCGGATCTCAGCGGTGATGAATGATGAAGGAAGTCTTAAGTCACGAGACAATGGAACGCAGAATTAGACCGAAAGCGGTCGACGGCCCGTTGGACATCGACGAGCGCGTTTCCCCCTTTTCACATTCAGGAGGGTGAGAAACAGCCAGAAACAGGAAGTAGAGACAAATGTTCCCAGAGGCCGGCACAGATTCAGGTGGCAGCCATGAAAACACGGCGAGAGCAGAAAGAAGAAGTACCACAGTAAGACCGGACAGGTGATCAGAGCCACGGCAAGGAGACAGGAGAAATGAGACAAGTGGGAGGGAATTAGGCCTCAGCAGTAGGGATGGGTATCGTTTGGGTTTTTTCCGATACCGGTGCTAAACCGGTACTTTTAAAACGATACCGGTGCCTAAACGGTGCCTGAACCGATACTTTTTTTTTAAACGCACAATGAGGACATTAAAAACCTCTTCGGCCATATTCCCTGTAGAAGCCGTTATCATGGAGCACTGACAAACAACGGATATCAGACTGTTAACATACACAATATATGTTCTCCATTATATGTGATATGTATTGTCATGTGCAGACTTTATAGGGTTAATCCTGTCACTGTGTTGATAGGCAAAGAGAACAACCAATCAGAGGGACTGAAGATGACTCGTGACAAATAAAGTTTTGCTTCTGACAGCGAGAGTTACACTGAAACAAAGTGACGCCTGATGGTCTTTATTCCTCCGTCATTATATTCCCGGTAACACCGGGTATACAGCCGGGACCGCTGGACATCAACACATCTGATAGCAGACTGTCACGCTAGTAGCTCGTAGCTAGCGCTAGCTACGAGCTAACGCTAGCTACGAGCTAGCTTAAGCATGGTTATAATGGATAATTTATTATTTCTTGGGCTACTTTTATGAATGCAAGACTTGCAATCAACGATACGGTACTAATCTGAGTTCAGGCTGCTCGTCATAATCGGTCTCCCCGTGTTCAGGGGGACCGGTGACGGTCTCCCCGTCGCGTCCAGCCTGACGCTGGTGTGCTCCACACGGGCTCACGCAGTCACACACACGGCGCATGCCTCCGCTGTCAAACTTAAATACGATAGGCTATCGCAACCTGCTGACAGGGCGGAGTCACCAGAGAAGTTCACAACAATAGTTTTTTTCAATTTCAATCGGCTCAGGCACCAGAAAGAAGCACCGAAATGTGCGTTGCGTTTCGGTCCGGGTAATACCGGTTGTATTGGAACCGGTACCATATTGGCACCGGGTTTCGGTACCCAACCCTACTCAGCAGTCAGTGTGTACCAACTATTACAGATGCTTTTATCCAAAGAGACTTACAAGAAGTGAATTCAACCACGAGTACAAACTCAGAACAACAAGAACCCAGAAAGTAACATTACTTCAAGAAAATCAGACTACAAAAGTACCAGAAGTAATACCATAGTAATACCAGAGTAATACCAGAAGTAAGAGCTAATCTGTATATGGATCAAGATGTCACATTTCACAAAGAAAGAAAACAGAGTCAGAAAAGCCTTTGCAACAACACAGAAACAAACCTGGTGTCGGCCTGAGGTCCAACAGGCTGCTCCCTGAATCGTCTACAGGAAAAGAAAATCCTTTCACACGCCACCTGAGAAGCGGTCGAGTCCACTAAGAAGGTTTGTGAACAGCCACGGCGAGAGAAGAGCAGCGCTCCTACGCCCGACGCTCTGACCGACTGAGCCGCTGCGTCAGCCCGGACCTGCTCGTCAGGACGGGTGCATTTCTCAGCCGGCGGGTATCTGGGCGGGGCTTAGGGCGATGAGACTCCAGACCTGACCCAACAGGCCCGCCGGCTCCGTCATCACCAGATCGCCAGCAGCTTTGCAGTCAGCAGACAAACGAGAACTCTGCATGTCATCCACAGAGGCAACGAGACGTGGTCAAGAAATAAGAATCCATGCATGAGGCCACTGGGGAAGCAGCAAGGCGCCTCCAGCACCGGGCCAGACCAGTCACACCTAGACATGGGTTATTCATAAAAAGTGCTCAGAGTATGTAGGGTTCTTCCACATGTGGACCAGTGGATTTCCAGGACTTGAAACCAGATGTCCAGGACCAAACTGAAATCTCGGTATAAACATGAACTATTTAGAAAATGTTGCGTATTGATAACGTACGCCGGCTTATATTTTGAGAGTCTTTCTTTTTTTTACATTAATTATTTCAAACTCGGTATAAATGAACATGATTTCCAGGACTTTTATGATTTAAGTTTTTTCCATGACTTTTCCAGGTCTGGAAATGACCATTTTAAAATGCCATGACTTTTCCAGGTTTTCCTGACCGTAGGAACCCCGAGTGGCAGAATAAGACAGAAAAATCCATTAATTTAGGGATAGTTACTGAAACCAGAATTAAAACAATAATCTATACACCTGTTCACCAAGCACGAAGGTGATCAGACGTCATGACGATGAAACGAGGAGAGTTTAAACAACGCGAGTCATGTGGTCTAGTTCCCCTTCGTTAGCTCAGCGCTCGTTTCACTCCGGGGGAATTCGTTTTGTCGTCACATTTCTGGTGCAATCCGGTTCTCGATGTAAAGCCCACCAGGCTGAGGGGACATGTATAGCTACTTCAATGTCTGATTATTTAAAGTCATCAGCCAAGTCTGCAGACGATACCCTCTTCACATTCTGTGGACAACTTCTGACCCACATCTCTGGCTTCAACACAAAAAGGTCAAACATGAAAATAGGGGCGTTCCATTTCATAGAAGGCTAGAAATCACCCCGAGCATCAGGGAACGTTTGACTTTAGCAGAACTTCTTTTCTTTGGGACGTTGCATCGAGAGCAGAAGAGGAGTCGGAAGTCGGCTTGCGGTGCAGCGCGAGTCAGATTGCTAACGTTTTATACCGTTAGCCGATGGTGTAACGCGGCGCCGCGTAGCCACGCCTTCCTGGCAGCTTTCCCACCTGTTGGAACCAGAGAGGAGCGAGAAGGAGCCGAAGAAGAGGACCACACATTCCGTGAATGCTTTGCACTTCGTGTGATCCCATCGGGGGTTGAGACTCCGGGTATAAACATTCCTCAGAGTGATGCGGGTTCTGGTTTCGTTGCAGTACGCCCAGTTCAGGGACCCCGCTGAGGTCCGTCTATTGGTGACAAGCGGCCAGAACGACATAGTCACACGTTTCTCCCAATGGCATGCAACCACACACACAGCACTACACAATCTGGATGACTCCAGTCTGATCTACTCTTTAACCCTCAACCAGTGAAAGCATGTCTTCTTTAAACAATCCACTAAATGACATCATCCTGACCAGACGGGTGGAAGGCATCGTGACGACCAGATGTTCCCCTCAAGTCATGTGCGACAGACTTTTGTCAGAAACACAATAACAAAGCTTCAATTTGGGATTGTTCTACATGAAAGACATTCCATTCAGAATAAATGTCTTGCTTTGTGAAGAACATTACATGTTGAGCTCCTCAGCGCAACCAGGAAGCCATAATTGGAGGCGTCCGAGAACAGTCATGTGACAGAGTCAGTACACATTTGACTCAACTGCAGGCTGCTGAACATTGTAAATGGACTGGAGTTGTACATCTCTTCTAGTCTTCCAACCACTCAAAAGTACTTCAACACTACTCGTCTTCATTCACCTATTCATACCCTGATGGAAGTGGCTACCATGTATAGTGCTACCTGCCCGTCAGGAGTAACTAACATGCATAAACCATAGGAACAGCTATTTGAGGTCAAGAGTCTTAAGTCTTGACCAGAGACACAAGAGTATCATCTGCATAACAATGAAGGTCTAGAGAGTCTCCCGATTATATTACCTAAAAGGAAGCATATAGAAAAGGTAAATAACCGGTACCTGAAATGCCAATCGACTGATAAAGTCCCTGTAATAGGATGTCATGGTCAATAGTGTCGAACGCAGGACTAAGGTCTACCAAGACCAGTATAGAGAGGAGTCCTCTATCAGCACTAAGGTCTAACAAGACCAGTACAGAGATGAGTCCTCTATCAGCACTAAGGTCTAACAAGACTAGTCCAGAGATGAGTCCACTATCAGCACTAAGGTCTAACAAGACCAGTACAGAGATGAGTCCTCTATCAGCACTAAGGTCTAACAAGACCAGTACAGAGACGAGTCTTCTATCAGCACTAAGGTCTAACAAGACCAGTACAGAGATGAGTCCTCTATCAGCACTAAGGTCTAACAAGACCAGTACAGAGATGAGTCCTCTATCAGCACTAAGGTATAACAAGACCAGAACAGAGATGAGTCCTCTATCAGCACTAAGGTCTAACAAGACCAGTACAGAGATGAGTCCTCTATCAGCACTAAGGTCTAACAAGACCAGTACAGAGACAAGTCTTCTATCAGCACTAAGGTCTAACAAGACCAGTACAGAGAGGAGTCCTCTATCAGCACTAAGGTCTAACAAGACCAGTACAGAGAGGAGTCCTCTATCAGCACTAAGGTCTAACAAGACCAGTACAGAGATGAGTCCTCTATCAGCACTAAGGTCTAACAAGACCAGTACAGAGAGGAGTCCTCTATCAGCACTAAGGTCTAACAAGACCAGTACAGAGAGGAGTCCTCTATCAGTAGTGAAGTAGACGTCTTTATAATTGTAAACGGAGGTCTAGGTGGTCAGAGCTACCTGGCAGTAGAGATCTGGAGTAGATCATCTAGCCCGAGTCCCTTAAGACCCGTTTAGACTCGGGACTCGTTTGTTGATCAGCGTAACATCCATCATGGCGGCGGGTGACCTGAACTTTCACCTGAATTTCCTCCCAGCTGTCCACCGGCACGACTGAACGAGTCGAGTCATCCTCGAGGAGTGGGGAAGAGCTCTAGAGCAGCGTGGAGGTATGTGGTCTGACCAGTAAACCAGAGAGCAGCCGGGGGCCGGGTGACACCGACTCAAACACACCTGGAACATCGCGTCCGATGACATGGCGTCTGAACTCTGAACCGTGGCGGTTCTTTAGACGGTCGGCTCAACAACAAAAAACACGAATATTCTCTTAACCTTTCAAATCGCTATGCACGTCAGATGAGTTTTTCATGATTGTGCAGCTCTAGCATGAAGATCTCGTATATTACAGGGCGGCTGTATCTCAGTGGGGTCAGGGGGTCGTCCTGCAACCCCAAGGTCGTTGTTCGATCCCCGCTCTCCCCATTAGTTGCAAGTCGAAGTGTCCATGAGCAAGGCACTGAACCCCCGGTTGCTTCACTGCTCCTTAATGACTAAGGATGGGTTAAATGCTGAGAATACAATACGGTGGACCTGTGCAATGACAATGGATTGAATCCAATACTTGGGTTGTACGTCAACGGATGTTTTCAACACGCGATGCAGCATTCAGCCGCGATGACTCCTTTCAAGCGTGACAAAAGGCAGCTCAGACCAGATCCGTTCTTACCCACAATAAAAGCCACAGACAAAACACACCTAACAGTTCAAGTGGCTCCCAGGCTCAACTAAAAGATGACAGCAACACAAGCGTTTACCTCAGCTTCACTGTGGAGTCAACAGCACATCGACATCTTTCATTGGAAAGTGTTGCTGTGAATGCAGACGATCGTTTTGATGGGAAATATTTGCATGGCGGTATTTTGCATATGCGCAACTCGTGGTTGTTGAAAGGCCTCACGGTGACTCTAAGATCACAAAACAACCACATATCAGATTAATACAAGCACATGCAGATCGTCGTGGTGATTTTTGTTTTGTACAGGAAGTGCCGTCCAGAACAATTTATCCTTTCACGTCAACATCGATGGAGGAGAGACCTGATCGGACCGGTTCTCTCGCTCTCCAGCACCCTTCACTCCCTCCCTCTTTCCAGGAATGTGGCAGAGCAACGTGTGCATGTGACCGACAGCAGCGCTCTGCAGGTTAACAGCGTTTACGACCAGAAGCTGCGGGTGGATCTTTGTCCCAACGCGTCGACTGGAAGGGAACGTCGGGTTCTGAAGGACGGAGGAGCAGTACTTGCACTTATTGACCCAGAGCTGCGAGTCCAAGGTCAATCAATGTATAGTGCAACTTCTGAGCTTTATAATTAAGTTACGTCAAGTTTCTTCTTGTCGAATTGCTCAGTCACTCCGGGTCACCAGTTGCATTCAACTGTGAAAGCTGATAAAAGCAAATGAACCGGTATTGTTAAAGGAGCCCCGTCCTTTACTTGGGCTACTGAGGCATTTTGGTTCCTCCGGCTAGATGATTGACGCGCTCTGTGGTTCTGCTGCTTGCTGTTGGTTTCAGACAACTTGCCTCTGACACTGAATGTTATTCATAGGTTTTTAATTGTGTTAAGTCCGGTACAAAACAGCCTACCAGCTCACCGTGATACGGTCAAAACCTTTTTCCCGTTCCGGGGTCAAAAAACCTGCTGTCGCCAATTACATGGTGATTAATATAGGCGTACAAAATACCAGCAACAGCGCCACCCAGTGTATACATTAAACATACATTTACCTACACAACATTTGGCTCTTACAGGTATGCTCTGCTGTTGACAGAAATGTGAACTCCAGAGGATGTGATTGGTTGATGCCTTCAGGCGAGGTACGAAAAGGCAAAAGGAAAAATAAAAGACGTCATTCCAGAATGTTTTTCTTAACGTGCTAAAATACTTAAATCTCAGCCTATTGACATGCAAACAAGTCACACGGACAGCCCCTCTCCCAATGCGTTGGCCTGAAACACAAAGACAGACAACAAAGTGGCCCTATGGGTTCCTCCAGGAGGATATGCACGCCAGCTCAATGGAAAGAGACGGACACTCCATTGGTTTCCTCTTTTATACAGAATCTAACTTTCTAAAACATAGTACGGCTTTCATTAAAGGAAAAACAGTCGTTCAGTTTGACCTTGTCGATCGGCAGCCATTAGATGAGAATAGAGGTTTGAAAGCCAGCTCTGTTTTGAAGGCTATTATTTCCATTATCAATCACACAGCTAGTTTCTCCCCACCAATTAGTGAGTTATCGTTCAAGTACGTCATGAAATGAAGTTACGGCGCTCATGACAATAGAGGCCATGGCGATGTGTTCAAATACCTTGTTGTGTCCGACAGTCCAACACCCTAAAAGATCCAACAATGATTAAAAAAGAGATAAAAGAAAAAAAAGGGCAAATACTCAACATTTCCATCTATTTGGAGAAAACAATTATAAAAATTCCATCTTCTGTGGCACAGAGAAAAACATTTGACCCGTTTCCCAAGTTGCACCCTTATTCCTAATCAAAACAAAGATGGCCGCCATAAATGGCACATCCCCATCTCCTTACACAATTAGTGCAACATGAACACTGTTGTATTAAGTTTACAAATTAAGGTTTCTAGCAAAGATTAGTAGGGATGCACCGATCTGATCGGCGCCGAGCCATATCGGCCGATATTCCCATTATCGGTTTTGATCAAACTTCAAACTTGGCCGATCAGATGACGTAACATCTGTGAGAACTATCAGACGTTTCAATCGCGGCGCACCGCAACGGAGACGATGCGCCCGGCGAGGGCCGCAGTGTGAGAGGTCAGAGGGGATCCTCACCACCAAGCGGCGTCCCCGTCCCGAGTTGAATCTCTGGGTCGACTCAGCCGACTCTCACATGTCTGAGCCCCTATAGACTGATGCTCACGGTGAACACATTCGATCGGGAGCAAAGAGGGTTTTGATAAAGTTAGCGGAAGGATTTATGTGACAACATCCGGTTTTGCAAAGTTAGCGGAAAGAACCACGTGAAACATCCGTTTTTCAAAATAAGATGTCGACAAATCATACACTAACATGTACAAGTAAGCAATGAACTGATTTTGTATCTTTAAAAATCGTTTATGAGATTAAGCTTAAATTATGTTAACATTAAAACATTTTTACTGTACCAAGGAAGAGTTATAAAAATAAGTCAGACTTTTGTATGTTAAGAGAAGTCCTGTATATAGATTTCCCCAAGAGTTCCAGGAATTGAATAATGCAGATGTGTTCCACACATATCTGAAATCCCCTACAATAGCAATCAATTGCAATGTATCAATTAGGACATTTTTCAAAGTAAAAGTCCTAAATGGTTAAAGAAATGTCATTTTTTTAATGTTTGAGGCGCTCTAGATATGTTTTCCCTCAGAGTCCCAGGCAACGACTGATGCAGATGTATTCAGGACGTACCTGACTTCCCCTAGCCTGGCAATCAAACATATTTACTGTCGCAATTAAAAACAAAATTCAAATTAAGTCCTAAATGTTTAAAGAAATCGGTAATTTCTTTAATGTTTGAGGTGCTTTATGTATGTATTTCCTCAGTCCTAGGCAATAATGCTACACAATAAATAGAATGCGTCAATCGACAACGTGATCGGTATTATCGGATCGGCAGATACTGATTTCAGTGATCGGTGATCGGCACCAAAAAACCTGATCGGTGCATCTCTAAAGATTATACAATTTCATACAATGGTCTGTCACTGGGCAGATAACAATGCACTTGTCCTTTAAAACATATATATTTACACAAATTGATTATGAAGATGGCCTCATTATCGTTTTATGTTTATTATTGTTTTATGTTTAATATAGTCTGTCAAGGGCCTACAGATGCTAATTAGCTGTAGCTACAATCTGGTACAGCGCATCAAATGGTGACATTTGTTTTAACTGTACATGGTACCTTATACATAAAAAACCATGAAGCCTAAATACTTTGTTTTTAAAGTTTAATTTCCAGCAACCTGGATTATGAAACAGTCAAGAAAACTGGGTAAAATTCTTAATTTCCAGATGGACCATTTGTGTCCAATCCACGTATTTCGAAGAGACGTTCAGGTTCCTGAAAGTACCTCAGTGATAATAGTTTCAACCCAACATCTGGGCTCCGAGTATGTATTGGCAATACAATTATATGTTAAACTCTTGGATTATAATGTAATATTAGTCAATTTGCAGCAGACAAACAAATCAAGGAAGAAAAAAAGAAAAGTTGAGGCCAAAAAATAATGTTTTAGAGTGAACTGAGCAGCAAACTCATCAGTTTAGGAATGTCCCACACAAGAACAGCACAGCTGGCTCCAGACGAGAAGAGCGTCCAGTCACCGGGGAGCAGGGTGGATAAAGTGAACGCCCCCAAAGCACCGTGAGAAACAACAGGTGACACATGGCCGACAAGCAGATTTACAGATGTCAGATTTGTTTTCCCTCCAACATAGTCACGTGACTATTCAACATGTTGATAAAGATAACGTCTTCCGACAGAAATGCAGTCAAACGTCATTCCTGGGTCACCCCGTCACAATTAATTAGAAGAAAAAAAAGTTGAAAAGGTCCGCCATTTTATTTCACTTAGTAAAACAGTTGGCGCGCGCGCGAGCGTCAGCAAACGGTTCAAACCGTCAAACGTGTTCACGATGGCGCCTCGTCGTCTCTCGGGACTCACCTGTTTGGTTTTCTTCCGCCGAGGGAACGTCCTGCTGGAGTGGAACCCGCCGGCCGAGCAGATGAGACGAGTCTTCAAACTTCTGCTTCTCCTTCGGCAGCTTCCTTCCAGTTCTTCTCTTTCTCTTTCTCCTCCTTCTTCTTCTTCTTCTTCATCTTCCGCCTCCTCCTCGTCGTCCTCATCCTCCCTCCTGCGACCTCTGCGTGCGCGTGGCACACACCCTACATCCATGGTCGCGCCGGGCAGACAGGTGCATCATGGGAACCCTTTTTATCCTCCCGTCATTGTTTTGACATCTTCTTCTTCGTCTCTTTTTATTTATTTAAACTGTTACGATGTAAACAAATAATGAAAATCCCCACTTTGTACTTATATTGGTACATTTTATGTGTTTTGTTTAGCATTCCACACATTCCTCTTGACAAACGTTAACGAGGTTGACCCACGTGACTGTTACGATGTCAAACCAGAGCGACCAACCAATCAGGAGACCGGGTCCCTCAAAGGGGACAAGTACTCCATGGCCAGGCCTCCTGAAGACCTGAACCCTCAAAGGGGACCCGTACTCCATGGCCAGGCCTCCTGAAGACCTGAACCCTCAAAGGGGACCCGTACTCCATGGCCAGGCCTCCTGAAGACCTGAACCCTCAAAGGGGACCCGTACTCCATGGCCAGGCCTCCTGAAGACCTGAACCCTCAAAGGGGACCAGTACTCCATGGCCAGGCCTCCTGAAGACCTGAACCCTCAAAGGGGACCCGTACTCCATGGCCAGGCCTCCTGAAGACCTGAACCCTCAAAGGGGACCCGTACTCCATGGCCAGGCCTCCTGAAGACCTGAACCCTCAAAGGGGACCAGTACTCCATGGCCAGGCCTCCTGAAGACCTGAACCCTCAAAGGGGACCCGTACTCCATGGCCAGGTCTCCTGAAGACCTGAACCCTCAAAGGGGACCAGTACTCCATAACCAGGCCTCCTGAAGACCTGAACCCTCAAAGGGGACCAGTACTCCATGGCCAGGCCTCCTGAAGACCTGAACCCTCAAAGGGGACCCGTACTCCATGGCCAGGCCTCCTGAAGACCTGAACCCTCAAAGGGGACCCGTACTCCATGGCCAGGCCTCCTGAAGACCTGAACCCTCAAAGGGGACCCGTACTCCATGGCCAGGCCTCCTGAAGACCTGAACCCTCAAAGGGGACCAGTACTCCATGGCCAGGCCTCCTGAAGACCTGAACCCTCAAAGAGGACCAGTACTCCATGGCCAGGCCTCCTGAAGACCTGAACCCTCAAAGGGGACCCGTACTCCATGGCCAGGCCTCCTGAAGACCTGAACCCTCAAAGGGGACCCGTACTCCATGGCCAGGCCTCCTGAAGACCTGAACCCTCAAAGGGGACCCGTACTCCATGGCCAGGCCTCCTGAAGACCTGAACCCTCAAAGGGGACCAGTACTCCATAACCAGGCCTCCTGAAGACCTGAACCCTCAAAGGGGACCCGTACTCCATGGCCAGGCCTCCTGAAGACCTGAACCCTCAAAGGGGACCCGTACTCCATGGCCAGGTCTCCTGAAGACCTGAACCCTCAAAGGGGACCAGTACTCCATGGCCAGGTCTCCTGAAGACCTGAACCCTCAAAGGGAACCCGTACTCCATGGCCAGGCCTCCTGAAGACCTGAACCATGGCCAGGCCTCCTGAAGACCTGAACCCTCAAAGGGACCCAGACTCCATGGCCAGGCCTCCTGAAGACCTGAACCCTCAAAGGGGACCCGTACTCCATGGCCAGGCCTCCTGAAGACCTGAACCCTCAAAGGGGACCAGTACTCCATGGCCAGGCCTCCTGAAGACCTGAACCCTCAAAGGGGACCAGTACTCCATGGCCAGGCCTCCTGAAGACCTGAACCCTCAAAGAGGACCAGTACATTGGATACATCGTCCAATATATATGTATTACACAACATATATTTATATTTTACCCCATAATTGATCATTTCAACAGATCAATACTGACTTCACAGGACACACATTATTTCCAATGACTGTATAATATATATTTGTTAAATCTGTACATTTAAACTAATATAATTGTAATTTTTTTCTATTCATGCATTTTTACACACCGTGATGAGCATTATTATTATTTACAGTTAATATTTACACTTTTATATATTGTAGTATACATAATTGACATATTTCTTATCTATATGTATATAAAGAGAGATGCTGGTATATATATATATATATATATTGTATATGTATTTTATTTGTGGCCATATAAATAAATTATATTGGAACACCCTCATCTTCACCCAGGACCTCCAGGGGGAGCTGAACACCGGCCCCCAGAAGGCCACGATGCTGCACTTCTACATCTCCATCACTGAGTCCATCCTCCTCTCCTCCATCACTGAGTCCATCCTCTCCATCACTGAGCCCATCCTCTCCTCCTCCATCACTGAGTCCATCCTCCTCTCCTCCATCACTGAGTCCATCCTCCTCTCCTCCATCACTGAGTCCATCCTCTTCGTTGCCTAGGACCCCCATGACGTGACACTTGTATCCTAAGGACAATTAGTGCACAATTATAATCTTTAAATACGTACTTACCTACACGTGGTGTTTGTTTTATCATATTTTTTCACTATTTACTGTTAGCTACTCCTGATGGACAGGTGAACCTTAGCTCCTCCCACCAGTGTGTGAATGTTAGCTACTCCTGATGTGCAGGTGAACCTTAGCTCCTCCCACCAGTGCGTGAATGTTAGCTACTCCTGATGGACAGGTGAACCTTAGCTCCTCCCACCAGCATGTGAACATTAGCTACACCTGATGGACAGGTGAACCTTTGCTCCTCCCAGTGTGTGAATGTTAGCTAATCCTGATGCAAGTGAACCTTAGCTCCTCCCACCAGTGTATGAACGTTAGCTAAGATTCCCACTAAAATAAACTGTGGGAGAACACGTGTGGATTGACAGTGTGAACATCTACAAGAACAAAAAGACACGCGAATCAGGACTGAACAACATTTTATTCCGTACTTCTTCCAGAACGTCTGTACGATACAGACGTGTTACATCGGCCCGGGAGATGATCTCTCTGTAAATAGAGCCCAGAAGAACAAACACAACACAAACCAAACCAGGGAGACGATCTCTTCTCTTCCGCGTCCGGGGAACTTTGACGCCGTCGCAAATATCCAGCTTGGAGCCGCGTCGCTGCATAAACACTCTACAGCGGAATAAAAAACTCAATAAAATAAAAGAGGAATGCCCTGCATTAGTAAAACACCATTTTGGAGCAGACAAGCCGACGCCGGGCGGACCGGGAAGCTAACGCGACGGCAAGTGTCCGACCCCTCGTTGAAAAGCGCACAAGAAGGGGCGTTAACCTGGAGGTTTAGAGTCTGCAATCGGCCCGAGGCGTTATTCTAATCCCCCTACTGGCGAAGAGTTGAATAGCCGGCGCTCACACAACGGCTAGCTTAGCTTAAAGGGAAGAATGTCCGTTTAGCGGCGCCGCTCGATGCTAACGTGATGGTTTTATCGGTGGGTTGGCTTCCGTGGCGGCAAAATCTCTGGTATATGTCACTTTCACACGTTGATGTTGCAGATTAAACAAGATATTTTGTCGTCCCCCCACCCCCCCCCCAACTCTACCTGGATACAAAGCCCACGTCCCGTCTGTATTAGCAGTTATACCGCTACCGGCTAAATGCCTCCCGTTCATTGCGGTCGTGAGCAAATCGCTTTAGTTCCACGAAAAAGTAAATAAAATGGGAATTTTTCCATTGGATTCTGGATTATTTCCCAAAACAAGCTCCGTGGCAAACAAATGTTTAATCTACTGAAACATAATCTTCTAGGACGAACACCACTGTGGAGTTTTGAAGCGGGAATGCAAGCGGCAGAAGTAACAAGCTAACTACGCAGCAGTCATGTGACTTCCACTAAGCTAACGGAGGACTGGTTCTGTCGTCACATTTAGCTGCTCGCTTTCCACCGCTCGTTAGCAGACACTTGTTAGCCACTGCTTGTTAGCGGACTCTTGTTAGCCACTGCTAGTTAGCCACTGCTTGTTAGCGGACACTTGTTAGCCACCTTCTTGTTAGCGGACTCTTGTTAGCCACTGCTTGTTAGCAGACACTTGGTAGCCACTGCTTGTTAGCCACCGCTAGTTAGCCACTGCTAGTTAGCCACTGCTAGTTAGCCACTGCTAGTTAGCCACTGCTTGTTAGCAGACACTTGTTAGCCACTGCTTGTTAGCCACCGCTTGTTAGCAGACACTTGTTAGCCACTGCTAGTTAGCCACTGCTAGTTAGCAGACACTTGTTAGCCACTGCTTGTTAGCAGACACTTGTTAGCCACTGCTAGTTAGCCACTGCTTGTTAGCAGACACTTGTTAGCCACTGCTTGTTAGCGGACACAAGACGCGTAAAAATAGACTCGAACGTCACAGGGGGGCTATCGGCTGAATTATTTTATGTCGTAGAACAAATCGTTGAACTCTCGAAAAAACGTTGGCTTTGAGAAGGAGTTACAGGAAGTGCAAAAAAGGCAGACTCATTTCTGGGTCCTTCCTGCAGCCCTCTTCAGGCATATGAAATGACCGGAGTATGCCGATGTTCTTAAACAGGCCCGGTAGCAGAGTCCTCGGCCCCGCCCACTTCGTCCAACCACATCCCGCTTGTTAAAAAGGATCGTCCGTGGATTTAAAAGGCGACAGTGTGCGGCCCCTCCGCCTGGCCTGAAAAGCAAAAAAAAGGGAGCCGTGGGTTTGATCCCCATCAGATGCCAAGTACAGAGCATCTGAAAGAGAGCGACGGCTCGTGGGTCAAAGTGGAGCGAACTCCTTTAGAATGACGATCAAACCTTTCACCAGCACAGTGGCTGGTTGACATCTATCGGGCTTCTTTAAAAAAATAATCAAACAGGACGTCGACGTGGCAGCTGGTCCGCCCCACGCCAGATTCACGAGGCCTCTCTCTCTCTCTCTCCCCCTCTCTCTCTGCCTCCCTCCCCCCTCTCTCTGAAACGTAGAACTGAAACTAGATTCCAATTCGCTAAACTTCTCCTCTGACTTCGTTTCTCCACTGCACACAAAACAAAGAAAGAAAAAAAAAAGGTCCATTTGCCCTTAAGTTCTTGGCCCGGCTCTTAAGTCCAGCGATGTCCGGGGTGGGGAGGGGGGTCAGGGCTGGGAGCTTCCCTGGCTGTCGGGGTCAGTCCCCGTGGAGCTGGTGTCAGAGTCCGACTCGACACCGTTGCGCTCTTCCTCCGCCAGGTTCTTCTCGCGGACCCGCCTGTGGGTGGCGCCGAGGCGAGCCAGCAGGCCCTGGTAGTCGAAGCGGCCGCGCTTTTCGCCAAACGGGTCCTGGGTCGGGGGGGGGGGGGGGGGGGCACAGGACAGGTAAACAAGAGCCAGTCATTTCACATCCGGAGAAGATCCATCCTCCTCTTCTGCAGCGAGCCGTTTTATACGTATACAGAGGTTCTCTTGATGAGGAGAGGCTGCAGCGTCTTAAGCGTGCATCATCTCTCCGTTGCTTTGGTAACCTCCGTTCATTGGTTGAGAAACCAACTTGGCGAACTCCAACTTGACTTTAGTGGCCTAAACCTCCGTTGGGATTGAGGTGAGACCGAAACTTAGAAGATATGTTTAAAATAATCATCCTTTTCGCGCGTAGACAGGGCCACATATGACACATTACACTCATTTTCTTTTTAGGGATTAGACATTTCAACCACGGAACTAAGAGCATTGTTATTTAATTCAGACTTGTTTTGGTCTTTGAAAAAGGAGATAACGTGATGGTGTGCGTGGGTCATAAATACTAAGTGTCGTCACCTGCATGTTCTGGCCCTGGAGGTGCAGACGCTCCTTGCAGACACCCTCGTAGAAGTCGTAGTACTCCAGGAAGGACTTCTCCATCACACTCCTGAAAACACACACACACATCAGCTGGGATGCAGCCAGAGGAGAGAGGGAGAGAGGGAGAGAGGGTAGAGAGAGAGGTAGAACAAGAGAGGGGTAGAGAGAGAGAGAGGGGGTAGAGAGAGAGAAAGGGGTAGAGAGAGAGAAAGGGGTAGAGAGAGAGGGGTAGCGAGAGTGAGCGGTAGAGCAAGAGAGGGGTAGAGAGAGAGAGAGAGAGAGGGTAGAGAGAGAGAGAGGGGTAGAGAGAGAGGGTAGAGAGAGAGAGAGGGGTAGAGAGAGAGGGGTAGAGAGAGGGGTAGAGAGAGTGAGAGGGGTAGAGCAAGAGAGGGGTAGCGAGAGGGGGGTAGCGAGAGTGAGGGGTAGAGCAAGAGAGGGGTAGAGAGAGAGAGGGGTAGACAGAGAGAGCGGTAGAGAGAGGTAGAGAAAGGGAGAGAGGGGGGTAGAAAGAAGGAGAGAGAGAGAGAGGAGAGAGCGAGTGAGCTGGGATCGGAGCGCAGAGGGAAGAGCAGCTCAGCGTGTTGGACTCACCACAGAGCTTCTGGACTCGGGACTTTCCCCTCCAGCATGTCACACACAGCCACCCTCATGGTCTCATGGCGGACACACTCGTTGTAGTTCTTACTGTCCCCCGGGTGGCGCTCCTACACACACACACAGTGTAGAAACAAGACACACACGTGGACAGAACAGGCTCCATGAACGTCTCATAGCGCATATAATAATAATAATAATAACATTGTAGCAGACTGGTCAGTAGCCCAGGAAGCGGCCGCGCCCACAGACCTGTTCAAAGCCCGGCTCGTTGTGATAGGGGTTCTCCGTCATCAGAGACTGGATGGAGATGAGGACGGATGAAATGCTCTGCGCTGGGCTCCATGCCGGGCCGGTCCAGGTCCTTAACAAACAAACAAACAAACACACATCAGGTTATGGCGCCGCGCGGTGGGCCAGACCTCTCCGCTGGGACACAGGAACTCGACTCGCCCCAGGATGCTGAGGCAGACTTTGCCGTTGCGGTAGAAGTTGGGGTTGAAGCGCACGGTGTTGTGTCCGGTGGTGATGAGCTTGACCCGTGGCGGGTGGATGGGGTAGTCGGGGGGGCAGCGGAACAGGAAGAGGAAGAAGCCCCCCTCGTAGGGCGTGTCGAAGGGCCCCGTGATCAGGGCGTGGATCTGTGCAGGGGGCGAGGGCACAGGAAGGTTTAGGGTGGCGGGTCTCGACCCCATCCGCTCACTAGGTCAATTCACATGAATTTAATAATCATCATTTGTAGAAACAGATTTGAACTAGAATGAGCACTCGGTAGAGCGCATACCTTCACATATCACAAGATTGGGCATTGAATTATGAACATTTGGCATTAGTTGCATGCCAATTGGATACAAATTGACCGTGCTACAGTAAAAAGATGTTGACCTTTTCATGACCTTGACCTTTGACCCGATCGATCCCAGATAATAACCAATCATCCCACCAAATCTCATGCGATTCGGTTTAATACTTTTTGAGTTATGAGTGTAACACGCATACAAATAAATAGCGATCAAAACAAAACCTTCCGCATAATGTGGACAGTATATTGTCATTAGTTTCCGAGGGAGCAAGAAAAAGCCACGTGTAAAGAACTAACAGGTCTCAAATTATGGTGGACATGTTTTATCAACACCAAGTTCAGGCGGCAGCTGTATCTAAATAAAGCTTTAATGAAGCCGTGTTATTACCAGAATGAAACCATGAGGCAGAGACACGTGTGGTCGTGCACAAGTTATTCTTCTTCGTTAGTTAGTGTACATCGGCAAATACAGGGCGGAGCCTGTGACCCCCGACCAATCAGAAGAAAACAAAGAGTTTAGAACGGACACATCCGAATGATTGGTTCAGTCCACAAATCAGGGTTTCCTCCTTATTGTGTGCTTTGATGTCGCATTGCATTATTAATAGGCTAATAAATAATTAAATCAGGATTGTTTTGTGGGGGGGGAAACAAAGTAATTCCATAAATATATATAGAAATGAAAATCACATTCAGCAAACCCCATAGCGCCCGACTAGAATATGGATGAGTCTCCTTCAGGTGCGTTCACACCAAAAGCAAAACTATTTGTAGCGTCGCCCAAAACGCGTGAGTTTACGCGCTCGACCATTCACCGTGTTCTCACCATGAGCGTCGAGACGCTCCGCGAGGGGCGGGGCTTATCTCCGTGTCTCGTCTCCGTAAAGACCGTTATCATCTCCTTCATCCACCAGAATAACTAACCACTAGTTCTGCTTTATACTTTTTGTGGACGTCCCACACACTAACGCCCTCGTGTTTGGGTTGATGACATCACCCGTAGGCTCACTCAGCTCGGTCACTTCCACCGATGAAGTTACTGTTACGCCTGAAAGACTTCCGCTTCCAGCGCTACGAGAGCGGAACTCAAGAGCTGATTGGTGGTAAGGAGAGAGAATGCAGCTTTAAAACATGAAGCATAGACTTCTATACAACCCGAGTTGCGAGATAACCGCCTCAAAGTTGAAATATTTCAACTAGGGGCGAAAATTGCGCCGCTGAAAACGCATCGTCCACATCGCGTCGCCCCAAACGCGCCGCCCGGGACAATAACGCGTCTATCGCAGCCACACGCGCCTGTACGTTGACTTTTCATGGGATTCGGTCGCGCGAAAAAATAGTTTCGCTTTTGGTGTGAACGCACCTTATGAACGACCCAGTTATCAAAAGCATCATCTCAGCCCAGATGGAACAACCATCAGCGCACATGTGCACATCGGTGGTGCTCCGGTCCTTCCTGGGAGACGGGTCCCTCCTCTGGGGACAAACTGGTGATGTCCGTCTGTAGAACTGAACAGAAGTGACAGACATGCTGTTTTCATTCTGGGACAAAGCGACAGGAGGCGCGCCGAGCCGCGGTCGCGTTGATCTGATCCCTGATCAGGTACGCCTTCAACAAGAAGCCAGCCGTGCCTTTGAGCTGGTTCCTCGCTTCATGTTGTGCACAAGCTATTCTTCTTCTGGGGTTTATTTTACGACGTTCCCAGGCGGAAACCTCCGGTTCTGCTGAGTGAGGAAGTGTCTGACAAATTACATTCTCTCTCCAGACCACTCCTCTGGTTGTATAGAAGTCTATGTTTCATGTGTTAAAGCTGCATTCTCTCTCCTGACCACCAGGGGGCGACTCCTCTGGTTGTATAGAAGTCTATGTTTCATGTGTTAAAGCTGCATTCTCTCTCCCGACCACCAGGGGGCGACTCCTCTGGTTGTATAGAAGTCTGCTTCATGTGTTAAGGCTGCATTCTCTCTCCTGACCACCAGGGGGCGACTCCTCTGGTTGTATAGAAGTCTATGCTTCATGTGTTAAAGCTGCATTCTCTCTCCTGACCACCAGGGGACGACTCCTCTGGTTGTATAGAACTCTATGCTTCATGTTTTAAAGCTGCATTCTCTCTCCTGACCACCAGGGGGCGACTCCTCTGGTTGTATAGAAGTATCTATAGTGACTGTACTTCTCTCTTGATGTATTCCCTCAGTAAACATTGTAAACATGAGTTTATGTCTCAGTCTCTAGTATTCTTCTATACAGCATGATGTCATCATTTAGTAACCATAAAACAGGACACACTTTAGGGGCGGGGCTACAAGGTGATTGGCAGGTCCCTACCAGAGACATACGACTTCTCTACATCGCTCCGCCTCGTTCCAAATACGTTCACGCCGACGTACATACTCCAAGATGGCGACGGTGAAATCGACCAAACTGGAGGCGTCGTAACCGTGACGGTCCCCAAACCAAGAGGGAGACGGAGACTCTGTCCACTTCTCACACACACACACCAAAGACCCTCTGTCCTGGAACAGTGTCGACTCCGATTCAAGGACAACCAGCTTAGCTGTGCGTCTGCATGCGGCTCAATGGACTTCCATCTCGACGAGACATGTCAGGACGAGCGTAAAGGGGGCGTCGCCACAAGTTTGTACCTTCGTCATGTCTTGAGGATCGGGGACCACGAACATCCCGGGAGGAGGCTCCTTGTAGATGGACATGATATCCCTGCAGAGACAGAGGGAGACGGATGAGGCTCCTGGAGGGACGCTGGAGGAGATCTTCAGCAGTCAGTGTGATTTATATCATGTGACAGTGATTCATTCATTGTGTTGTTGTGTTTTAATGTGTGTGTAATGATTCCTTCTGGTCACATGACATCTATTACATCTGTCCATCCTGGAGAGGGATCCTCCTCTGTTGCTCTCAAGGGTTCTTACCTTTTTTTTCCCCTGAAGGGTTATTTGGGAGTTTTTCCTGATCCGATGTGAGGTTTTGGGGCAGGGATGTCTATGTGTACAGATTGTAAAGCACTCCGAGACAAATTTATAATTTGTGAACATGGTCTTTACAAATACATTAATTAATGACAATGTGATGATTGGATAGAAAAAGCAACAATTAACCCTAACTGTGTCCCTGGTAACACAACATCGCTATAAGCATATGGTATGATGACTATTGACATATCTACTATTATCTTTAGTAGTAGGGAAACCCCAAAGTATCTATTACATTAAATGTAAATATTACATTATTACATGACATGTCATTTAGCAGACGCTTTTATCCAAAGCGATGTACAATAAGTGCATCAACCTAGAGTACAAACGAAGAACAACAAGAATACAGGAAGTAACATTTCCTCAACATAGTCGAACTACAAAAGTACCATAATAAGAGCCATTTAAGAGCCACTGAAGTGCTAATCTGTGTTTTACTCCAGATATAATCGGAAAAGATGTGTTTTTAGTTTCATTCATCAAAACCCACCTGTTTAGAACCGCTTTTAATGTGTGCTCTAGTTATTTTTATGGTATCGATTTTTGGATGTTTGAATTATTAGATAAGATATTCCTTTATTAGTCCCACAGTGGGGACATTGCAGGATCACAGCAGCAGGTGCACATTAGAGCATTAATAAAAGATACAAATAAAATACTAAATACAATTAAAATATTCAATATTAAGAGGAATACAAAATATATATACACGGTAGTGATTAAAGTGAATTATTATGTTGTGTAAAGTGTCTGAGTACCTTGAAAAGCGGTATAAACATGTAATGCACTAGTATCTACTCAACAACTCAAGAGGTAAATGGAAGATTGCAACTGTGAAATATATTGACATCTTTAACCTCCTGTTACCTTCAAATGTACTAACATCTTTTACCCTTGGGGTCAATTTGACCCCAGCAATTAAAACCTCCAGAAAATGTGAAATAATATTCTTTCCCAAGTTTAAGTGTGAGGTACTTTATGTTTGTTTGTTGACTACCTAAATAGCCCTTTAAATAAATAAAAAAGTTGATATTTCTTATGTTTTACACAGTGAAAAACAGCCTGGGCCCAAAGAACACCGATGCGTACAAGTTGTGTTCAGGACATTGAAAACATATCATCATGTGAATTTGATGTTTTCCCAGTTGTCCCCAATAAATTAGGAAAAGTCGTTAAATATGAAGCAAAAAAAATGATGTGAATCGTGAAAGATTGAATGGGGTCAAATTGACCCCAAAGGTAATAGGAGGGTTAAAAAGAAGTTGTTCTATTCATTTGTGTCTAAATTCCTGCAGTTGTTGGAGTTCCCCGTCATGTGTTAACATGTTTCCAGAGATGCAGACACGGTGCGGCCCGAGGCCCCTCACCTCTTGATCCGCAGGATGCACTGCTGCGACGCCTTTTCGTTGTCCCAGTCCGTGCTCAGCGTCGGGTCCCAGGACGTGGCGTGGATATGGGACAGCAGGTCCGCTCCTGCCACCCCGCCGAGCCCGAACCCGACCCCGGGGAGCACCGAGGAGGCGTGTAGGCTCGGTGACATGGCCACGACCGAGGGCAAGGAGCCCGGGATGAACGCGTTACCGAACCCGCTGACGGCGGGGGCCGACGCGGGAGGAGCCGGAGCGGCGAGGCCACTCTGCGCGGCCGCCGCGGGAGGTGCGGAGGCCGGGCTGGTCGCCTTGTGTCCCACCGGGAAAGTGTCAGCCAAAGTCGGCAGCGGTGAAGCCCCGCTCCCCTGTCCGGTGGACGGCTCTCCGGAGCTGTCCGCCATGGCTCGCGAGCTAAAAGAGCGGAGTGAAACAGTCGTTGACTAATGTATGCCGTTAGCAGTTAGCCGTTAGCTGCATTGGGGCCGTTGAGTAAGAAGCTACCGCCGCTTGTTCGTGTCGACCAGCGGCTTCAGAGAGCAGGGCAGGCGGGCCGAGGCGAGGCCACACGGGGCACGTCTTCCCCCGACATGGTGGCTACTTGTTAGCTTATCGTGAGGTGTTTTCCCCCCCGAGGCCTCCAGAAAAGTATTAATTCGACGGTAAAAAACGCCGTGGTCCGTCCACCTTCTCGCTGCCCGCCCGTCGTCAGCGGTAATCCGGCCGGTGTCACAATATTTTGGGGTTTCGGAGCGACAGCGTCCACTCAGCGCAACTTCAGAATCTGATTTCTAGACAGTTAAGATGCGCTGAAACCGGACATCCGGTGGAACTTCAAAATAAAAGTCCTCTACGCATTTGGAAAGTGGCACAGAGGAAGCACTTCATTATTAAATAGTATTTATGGGGAGAAAAAAACAACGTTGAATCAATAACAATATGTTTGAAGCTAATTCAATCTACAATTGTTTTTATATTTCATTGTACAACGACATTTACATTGTAGTCTCAATTTAAACGAAGACAAAAACAAACCTACTAGACTAAATATGGAGGTGGATGAATCACATCCAGAGTTAAGTAGTGGTTTTGAAGTCTGGTGCTGCTGCAGCTGATACTTCTGCATCTCTTTCTGGAGAGTAGCAGGAGTGGGTTTTTCTTTTAACATCCCCTTAGCTCCTCTTCTTACAAATATCACCGATGATCAGAATCAGAAACAGTTTTATTGCCAGGAATGTTTACACAAACGAGGATTTTTTTTTGGCGTAAGGTGCAACATTTAGACATGACAAACAACAATCAACGCGACAGCAACAGTGAACTTAAGTATAAGATAAGATAAGAAAAAGATAAAGATAAAGTGCTCGGATAACAAATAATGTTAAAGTGTTTAGGTGTGTGTTTCAAGTGATGTGTGTTTAAGTTAAAAGTGTATGTTACATGTGACGTGTGTTTAAGTTAAAGTGCATGTTAAAGTGGCATGTGTGTGGAGGAGGCCTCCAGTTAAAGTGCATGTTAAAGTGACATGTGTGTGGAGGAGGCCTCCAGGAGTGAAGAAGAAGAAGGAGGAGGGAGGAGGAGTAGGAGGAAGAAGAAGAAGGAGGAGGAGGAGGAGAAGGAAGAGGAAGGAGGGGGAAGAAGGAGGAGAGAGGAAGGAGGAAGAAGAGGAGGTAGTCCTGGGGGTGACAGAGTCAGTCAGTGGGGGACCCGGGCTCCATTGATGAGCCCGACTGCCGACGGGAAAAAGCTTTTGGTGTCGGGAGGTCTTTGTCCTGATGGCCCGCAGCCTCCTACCAGAGGGGAGGGACTCCAACAGGGAGTGTCCAGGGTGGGAGGGGTCAGTGACAATCCTTCTGGCCCGCTTCAGTGACCTGGAAGTGAACAGGACCTGGAGGGAAGGCAGATTGCAGCCGATAACCCTCTCGGCTGAGCGGATGATGCTCTGCAGCCTGCACTTGTCTTTGGCTGTGGCTGCAGGGTGCCAGACGGTGATGGAGGAGCAGATGATGGACTCAACGATGGCCGTGTAGAAGTGCACCATCATTTTCCCTGGCAGGTTGAATTTCCTCAGCTGCCTCAGGAAGAACATCCTCTGCTGGGCCTTCTTGGTGATGGAGCCGATGTTCAGCTCCCACTTGAGGTCCTGGGTGATGATGGAGCCCAGGAAGCGGAAGGACTCCACAGCGTCGACGGGGGAGTCCCACAGGATGAGAGGGGCGGGTGGGGCTGCATTCCTCCTGAAATCCACAACCATCTCCACTGTCTTCAGAGTGTTGAGCTCCAAGTTGTTCTGGCTGCACCAGGTCACCAGGCGGTCAGTCTCCCACCTGTAGGCGGTCTCGTCCCCACCAGAGATGAGTCCAATGAGGGTGGTGTCATCCGCGAACTTCAGGAGCTTGACGGACTGGTGACTGGAGGTGCAGTTGTTGGTGCACAGGGAGAAAAGCAGAGGGGAAAGAACACAGCCTTGGGGGGAACCTGGTGGTCCGGGAGCCTGAGACGTGTTTCCCCAGCCTCACGTGCTGCTTCCTGTCGGCCAGGAAGTCTGTGATCCACCTGCAGGTGGAGTCGGGCACGTGCAGCTGGGAGAGCTTGTCCTGCAGCAGGGACGGGATGATGGTGTTGAAGGCAGAGCTGAAGTCCACAAACAGGATCCTGGCGTAGGTTCCTGGGGAGTCCAGATGCTGGAGGATGTAGTGAAGGGCCATGTTGACTGTGTCGTCTGCAGACCTGTTGGCTCTGTAGGCGAACTGCAGGGGGTCCAGGAGTGGGTCGGTGATGGTCTTGAGGTGTGACAGGACCAAGCGTTCAAAGGACTTCATGACCACAGAGGTCAGGGCGACGGGCCTGTAGTCATTGAGTCCTGTGATCTTGGGTTTTTTGGGGACGGGGATGATGGTGGAGGCCTTGAAGCAGGCTGGAACGTGGCATGTCTCCAGGGAGGTGTTGAAGATGTCGGTGAACACCGGAGACAGCTGGTCAGCACAGTGCTTCAGGGTGGAGGGGGAGACGGAGTCCGGGCCCGCTGCTTTGCGGGGGTTCTGCTTTTTAAACAGCCTGTTGACGTCTCTCTCCAGGATGGCGAGGGTCGTCGCTGAGTTGATGGAGGGTGCTCCAGAGGTGTGAGCCCCTGATGGGCTGGGGGAGGGTGGGCTGATGGTCTGTGGCTTGTTGATGGAGCTGATGGAGCTGTCGGGGATGGCCTCAGGACTGCTACATTGACTTTCAAAGCGGCAGTAGAACTCGTTCAGGTCGTCTGCCAGAAGCACATTGTTCATGGAGTGGGGTGATCTGCCTGAGCCCTCTCCAGACAGAAGTCATTTGCTGAGAGCTGTTGTTGCAGTTTCTCAGAGTACAGTCCTTTAGCATCTCTCACCGCCTTGCTATGATCAGTAGATTAGGACGCTTTCTCCCACTACTAGTGGACAGGAATGTGGCCTCACGTGTTCTTTATGAGCCGACACCAGGATGGAACCAGGTGAGGAGCACGTCCGGTTGCTTGTGACGCTCCGTTGATGGACAGGTGTGTGAGCTCTGACATCGAGCAGCAGGTTGTTCTGAGGTCCATTTTGCAACATCGTGGGTCTGGAAACAATCTGCACATTTTCAGCTAGTTTTGCATCATATCAGTATCCTTATGATTGTTTAACATCCGGCTTTATGGAGGCTTCGAAAGGTCAAAACCAGTTTGTTAATAACAATTTTGTGCATTGTAACTTTTTAGTTGCTGTAAAAATCTGCACAATATGAAATCCTATTGAGACAGAATCCACTATAATACTGTATTATAATTAGCTTTGTAGTGTGACTATCTGAAGCCCTAATTAAGTATATAAAGTTAACATTTAAGTGATTGGCATTTAAAACACGACATGCAGCAACAGGTATCAAGACTGTTTGGTTCATCACAATGAAATTATAATAAATAGTTCATTTTTGTATGCAGTGTAATATATTTAGACATCTATGCGTGTATATACATATATATTTCTCTTCAACAAGTCACCTGGTCGTCTGTTGAGACCCTTTTGTAGATTTAAAACAAGGTTTTAACTGTCCTTTAAACACAGCTGCTCTGGATTCACGCCAGTCATCCTCTCAGCTTTGCCCTTTTAAGGCTCCATAAATCAGATAACATCCATATTTGTGATATTGCAAAGGTCATGTACGACTGGATGGCCAGTTGATCCCAATACTTCAACGCTGTACATGTTTTACAGTAGGTCGAAGAGGAACCTTTGACTTTAATATTATTTTCAATGATATAAAAAACAAAACACTGCAGACAGATTTTAGTTATCCCAACCATTTATTTTGGACAGATTTCAACTGAAGTGAGGTCTTACGAAAAACAAAAATAAACGTAGGAACAAAAAAGAAATACGGCTAGAGGTTTGTTAACCTCAGATGTGAATATGGTTTCCATTCATATATATATATATATATATTTTTATTTCCTTTTGGAATGGCCCATCAGCTCATTCAGAGTTACCGTTGTGGAACATGCCCCTCCCCTCCCCCTCCAGGTGGAAGGAAGAGAGGCAGGGAGACAGGGGAGTAAGTGATGGCAAATGGGGGCGGAGCTACTCGTTCTGGGCTTTACATGGCGAAGAGGATGAGGAAAGCCACCATCAGACAGAAGAGACCCATGGCCTCAGACAGGGCGAAGCCCAGGATGGCGTAGGAGAAGAGCTGCTGCTTCAGGGAGGGGTTCCTGTGGGGGGGGAGACAACACACGGATGATTAAATGGGAACATCACACAGGTGTTGAATATGATGTTTGCCAACAACAAATTCAAACTCAATCCGCAGCGCCAAGAGCGAGCGGCGTTGTGATTAAAATCAAGATTTAAATTAAGGGATTAAAGGTAGGACGAGGGTTCCCTCTCCGTTTGGTTGTGCACATCTATACTTCGGGGGAAACGAGCCGTGACTGACCCGAGTCTTTTGGGCCACATCGATTCATACATGCAGGTTTCATGTGTGCTTTTAGATCAGGCCTGAAAAAGGCCTATGAAAGTATATGTAAATCCCAAATTATGAGACTTGAAATTCAGATTATCTTGTGTAAATAGAACATTTTGGGAAAACCTTTATATTTGTCCCCATTTCCTGTACAGTTTGCTGAGCTCACACGTGGACAGTGAATGTGCATCTAGAGCTTAGAATAAGCAGAAAATGGCTGCATGTTAATTAGTGACCTTCAGGTGTATTTGTAGGCTTGCTTCAAGACAACTTTGGGGAGATAGACTAAATAAAGGTCATATAACTTTAGATAGAGCCAGTCTGCAGAATCCCAGATTATAGGCTGTATACCAAGCATTTAACTTTACAGACTTGGGCCAATCATAATCTTGTTCTCAAAGGAAACCAGAGCCCTTTTCCTGCTGCTCAACTAGATTTATAAACGTAACGTTGTTGTTCGACCAGCGGATCAATAACGCCTGTTGCATGTCCTGATTGACAGGCCACAGTCGGCCTACACGAGTACAGGAGTACAGGTCCACGAGGGGACGCCCTCAAGGCTCAGCGGGCCAGAGAGTCTAAAACCGGCAAGGACCGTTCTGGAGCATTTACAGGGGAGGGATTACGTAGATTTATTAAACTGTGAATAGCGAGCGAAGCGTTCGGCAGACGGCGTCGGCGAGTGAAACCCAAGTCATCACAATAGTCACGTCTCCTGAGCGTCACACCCTCACCTGGCGTAGCCGATGATGAGGCTGCCGAACACGGTTCCGATTCCAGCTCCGGAGCCGGCCACGCCCACAGTGGCGGCGCCGGCGCCGATGAACTTGGCGGCGGTGTCGATGTCCCGGGAGACGGCGCTGGTCTGGAAGGAGCGGCTCAGGACTGCAGACTGGCCGACGGGCAGCAGGGCCTGGGGAAGGGAGGCCGGGGAACAGTGAACGACACAAAGTCAACGCAGTTTAGGAATTTAATTTAGAAAAGCCCGATCACGGTTGTGCTGCCGATGAATGACATCGGTTATATTTTGTGAGGTTTTTATTATAGCAGCTGGTATCAAAGTGAACTTTTCTCCATGGGATAAAAAATATTGCAAAGTCTGTATAAACCGTCAAATCCTGAATCTTTTTACGCCGTTATTGACCTCAATTGATTTGCAGGAAACAATTCACAAGAGTAGGAAAAGAAATATTGCAATAATATTTTCAGACCAATTAAGCATCAAGTCATCCAACCCAATATCCATTTATATCGCTTTGAAAACATCTGGATTCAACTTTAGAAGCAAAAAAATACATTATAATACCTTTGCCTAATCTTTATTTTTACTCAGTCAACGTTAGCTCCAGACCGAGCGGCCCACAGGGATGTTTAGGTAGCATCTTAAAGTGTGTAGTAGGACTTTTAGATACTCAGCCAGTTATCTCGTGTTGATGTGGGTTGGAATGGCGATACAATATCCAGAGAGATATTTGTTTCTATACATTAGAACAGAGGTAGTGAGTGGAGCATATTAGATGACAGCCAGGTCAGGAGGCCTGGGCCACTTAGAGGATTGGAGGTCAAAGGACTGACCTGCTGCTCCGCTGTGGCTTCAGGTCTGTTGAAGACGGAGACCGAGACTGGCCGGGCGAGGACTCTGGACCCCCCACGCAGCTGCAGGACGACAACACAAAACAGAGTTAGCAACAATGAGTCATCTTCAAACATTTTATTGCAAAGAACAAATGTAACCATCTGAATAATTCACTTTTAACTGACAGCATCAAAAGGATCAGCTGCAGTGTCTAGTATATTATGAGCTAAAGGAAACAAATGCAAGTCGGCTGACTTTCTCCAGTATTATCAAAAATGCACCTTTTGTCAGTCCATGAGGTCAGAGGTCAACTAATGAGGGACATTAAGAACCGTTTTGTAGGACAAAGAGTTATGAGTAAATCCATCAAATTAGATAAATGTAGTAAAACATCAACAGCATAATCTCAGTGGAAACTTGTGACACTTATATTAAAATGAACGGCTGAATATAAAAGATGGCAATATTAACGATAAAATGAAGTCTAAATATTCACTGTTGCACAACAGTGTGTAGAGACCTCAGGGTCTCCACCAGGGCACCTTTAATCTGCTTTTAGTGAGGATTGAAAGCCTTTCATTGGCCACGTCGCTCACCAATAGAAAACCATCCTGCCGAGCAGCGTGGACATGTGGAACTCTGTCCTCCATGCCTGAGATGCTGGAGGGTCAGCTGACGTGGCAATGCCACAGACTCAGACCGTTATAAAGAGCATGATTCCTAAACTACTGTGTCCTTGAGATCAAAACAAGGATGCCAGACGCTGTGGAACTGAATGTGCTGCAGAGTTCTGTGGTCAGGACACCGGAATTTCCCATTCCCCTTCCCACAGGTGGTTTGACACCTTTCTTCAACAAGTCAACAAGACATTTAGCTGCAGTCAACTGACGACGCTCACAAGCATCGTTGCACGTCTTCAGCACATTAGTGACCAAAAGTATTTAATCCGACGTACCACAGCTGGAGAAGTGACGAATTTGGCGCAGGCGTACATGGCTGGGAGCTGGAGAGAGAGAGAAGGAACAAGTTAGTCAAAGTCAGCATTCTCATGCACAAGTGGACGAATCAAGAAGAAGATTCAGATTGACGGGTTAAAGGCAGATTGACGAACGTGCAACTGAAAGAGCCACCAGGTGTTAAGGGGGACAGACAAGTTGCATTATATGACAAACGTGTTGAAACCGATAGTCTACAATTATTGTCACCTTACCAATGTCAAGGCATTTCTAGTTTGTGACTTTTGGGGAACTCTAAAAAAAAAAGGAATCGTCCAGTGTGGTGGAGTCTGAATGACGTGGGATTAAACGGCAGGCTTCAGCTCGGTGCTCGTTTGTTCTTCATTGACCTGCAGGTCTGACAGCTTTGGACGTCACCTTAGGCTCACAGCCAAAGGGTACACACTCACCTCGGTTACCAAGGCATGCAAGTGTACGTGAAATAAAATCAGCTGCAAGGTTAAGATCACTGGAGGGAATCTCTTTGCAAAGGTCAAGTGCAGCAGCAAGTGGATCGAGAGGAGCCAGGCAGACTACTCCGAGGATGAGCTCCCCGAACGCAACAGGCCACCGTCTGAAGCCGCGAGGGCATTTCTGCTGGAAAGTTGTGCGACACTACGTGAAGGCTGGGGGTGGGTCAGCAAACATCAGCATTACGTTGCGATTCATGCAATGCCAAGGTTAGCCCACCTGTCTGCAGAGCAGAGTCCGGCTGACAGGGCTAGGAGAGGAGGGCTAGCTCAAGGAGCTAGGCTAAGCTAACCAGTCTGCAGACTTGAAGGTCACAAAATAAAGATCCACAGACGGTCACATTCGGCCTCGGGAGCAGACACGGTGCACCACCCCGATATATAGTCAACCTGCACCGGGCTGCGGTGACCAGGGGCGCCGTGACGCCGCTGCTGCCCCGGCGGGGGGACGTCCTTGTCGCGGCGGGGTGAGTCGTTGAAGGCCCGCCGTGTCAGACATCTTACGTTCAAGCGTCGGCGCAGCTCGGCCGCGCCGAGGCCGTGAGGGACGTCCGCGCCCCCACAGCCGAGGTAGGACACGCTCGGGCCTCACCTGTGCTGCGTTACCTGACGCACGGGCGAACCGAGAGCCTAGAACCGACGGACTCACGTCGATTCTAGGGACCAGTTCATTCAATGGCCGACCTAGCATGCAAGCTAACGAATGTTAGCAATGACAGCAAGCGTCACGAGCGGGTTTTGAGCCCGCGAGACGCGAATGCATTCACAACACGAGTGCACATGAAGAGCAGGAGATGTGAAAAGCAAATATTACCGGTTTGTTGCGGCCTTCGGAGGGTCCTTGGTTAGCGGCTGGCGCACACAGCGGCAGTCAGTGAGTGTAGGATGGGACAAAGTGTCACCTTGTGCTTTATAAGATCGGCGTCTACGTCCTCAACGCCCATTGGTTGACGCCAATCCTCCTTCGTATGTCATTGGCTCGTCTCCGTGTGACGGCGGTCAGTTTAGCCAACCGGATAGAGCGTTATTTAAGTACAACGTTTTTGATTAGTCAAGAGGTTTAAAGGGGCGGGACTAAAGGAGCGTTCATTAATTCCATTGGACGGTGTTGCCGGGCGGACGAGTTGACAAGAGGGGAGCCGCCTGGCGGCAGGAGAAGCTGTGGAGCTGCCGTGGAGCAACCTTTCAGAGCACATCCAGTGTCCTCTGCTCCGATTGGTTGCTCTGTGGGAAGTCCCGCCTCTTCATGAGCCTCACAAGGGTGTCCTTAAAAGTAAGCAATGGTTTTACATTGCACGCTATCTACAAAGGTATGTAACGCATTAAGAAAACATTGATTTGTTTCTAAAATCGTTTTGTTGTAGAGAAACATTATGAGTCCACAATTAGCCTCACTTGACAGCATTTAATAATTACTCATTAAAACATGCAAGAGATAAAGTCAGGCAGACTTAAGACAAAGATTAAATTTTTAGAAATATCTGACAAAAAAAAAGGGAATTCCGACAATGGGCACCGACAATATTAAATAAATGTTAAATAAATGTAATAAAGCAACAACCAATTTTTTTCAGCATGCACCTTCTGTTAAGAGGTAAAACAAACATTAACGTTGACATTTTACATGCTATATCGTCTAATATATCTAAAATATGCTAAAGTTTGATTAAACCTTTTTACTTTAGCGTTCACATCTCGCGACAGCCTTGGAGGAAGAGACACTACACTTCCTGTCTTAATTATAAGCAATGTCCCTTCTCTTATCTCCTCTACAGAATAATTCATTAAGATAACATGTTGTTTTACATGTGATTAGTGACATCATACTATTAAGGGTAATACTATAAAGGTTGGTGGTCCAATCCCCGCCCTAGTCGATGTGTCCTTGAGCAAGACACCTAACCCTGAGTTGGTCCCTCCCTGTGTCTACGGTGTATGAATGTCACATGATCGTGAGACGCTTTGGATACAAGCGTCAGCTAAAATGACATGAAATGTAAAATACAACATGAACTGACACCAAAACATAATTCACATGTAAAGCCCACTGTGCCCTTCTTTTTGCTGATAAGAGATCTGGACCAGTACTTTTCATTCAGCTGATGCTTTTATCTCTTATTTAAGTGACATGCATTCACGCCCCTATAACATCTACGTGAGCCACCCAGCGTTAAGTGTCTTGCTCAAGGGCACATCGACTAGGAGGAGCACATCCGGGGGTTGAACCAACGTTCCTGATTGAAAGACGGACCTGCTAACCACTGACCCACAGTCAACCCCATTAGGGGGCTTAATGCCTTGCTCGAGGGCATACGAGTGGTGGTTATGAGGCAATCGCACTCAAATCTTTCTTTTCCACCTCGATTCAGAGAGAATCAAACCGGCAACGAAAAGACTTCTCCAACGCCCCTCCCCTTTCTGCTTTGAACCAATAGTGTGACCTGGAGAAGCTTTCTCTGGATCTACTAAAAGCTTTCAAATAATTTAGCCAAGTGAGATTTCACCATTTAATGTAAAATACGTGCAAGCTCAATTAATAGTGTTTTAAAGACTCCTTCCAATTCAACTCAGTTTATTTAATACAGCCCAATATCACAACGTACAACCTCCCCTCAGAGGGCTTTACGATCTGTACACATACACATCCCTGTCCTTTGACCTTTGACCTCACATCTCCAGCTGCTTTAACATGGTTCCAACTCTCACAGTTCACACGCGCTCCTGTCTTCATGGTAACGCTCTGGAGCTGCATAGCTGGTGTTCTGGCGCCACCTAGGGGTCAGTCTCTGTTGGTGCTCTGTGTGGACGTGGTGGCTTCAGGTCAGTGTTTACCTGAAGGTCCGGACTGACGGTATTGCAGTGGCGGGCCGTGGGCCTGGGGCCTGGGCCTTCAGTGAGGTCCTACACAGTCCCACCCGAATTAATCCACCTCTTATTACTGTCATTATGATGCCATGGCTCTTGACCAGGGCTCAATACGTCGATCGCGGCGTAGTATTGGTAGATCACATGACATAAAAAAAAATTGGCCCGCCCCCGTCATTTTCTCTATAGCACGTCTTTGTTCATTTATTAAACTAAACAGCCGTCTGATGTTGATCGTATCTACACAACAGCATGTCATTTTTCTCGGCTCTCCGTCTCGCGCACTGCAGAATGCGCGCATCGGGACGGAGAAAAAGAAGAAAAAAAGTCACTTGCACTCGTTTGTTCACTAAACAGGGCATTGTCGCACCCAAAGCAGATTTCAAGTATATGCTCGACCAAATCGACATCTTCTCCTCCTTCCGCCATTGTGGGTTGAAAAAACAGCTTTGTAGTCCGCGAATTAATTCCTTTATCAAATTCAGTTTCCTAGTTCTGAGGTTTTGCATCTACCTGCCCATAGGACCCGCCTCTCAATATTGGTAATCCAATCAAAAGACCTGCAGCACTCCGCCTGCTAGCTGGCTCCTGTGCCGCTTCCGGGGCCTTCGAGAAGGCCTAGAGGAGCCAACTCTAAAGCTGATTGGTTGACACAACATTGTCATTCCCATTCACTTGAAGCTACCAGCGCCTTCAATGTTGATTCTGAAGGCCTAAGGGCAGATGTTAGCCCCCTGGCAACACACGATGGCTGAATATGATTGGATAAAATATCTAACATAAAGACCAGCCCTCCAAATCTCAACCTGGCGCTGGCAGCAGCGCAACCAAGAGGAACGCTATGAAATTAAGAGAATAACTCTTACTCTGGGAAATAATTGAATACATATTTGTGGGGAAATATATTTAGAAAAAAATATATATTCTGATGATGTTTAGGCCAGCAGAGAAGGCCTTGCTGGCCCTGACGGCCCGCCACTGCGGTATTGAGACTTCTCACTCAAACTATCTGCAGTCCATCCTTTGTGTGCTCAGATCTAGAACAAGAGACCGTTTGGGTTGGGTTGCACTCAATCACCACAAGAGTTTTAAATCGATTTAAATTCAACTCCTACATTCCCTCCAGGGGCCCAAAGCAGCAGCTGCACCCAACAGTATGGACCCCAAGAAAAGGCTGTATTAAATGATCATATACTTTGTTTAAAAACCTGTGCGGAGATATGGTCGATTATTAAATCCTAATTCATATATAGCTTGAGTAAATGATCTCACTCTACAGTGGCCAGAAGATAACAGCCTTCATGAGCACAGGGACACAATGAGTATCAAAGTCTGACACACACACACACACACATATATATATACACATAAATGTGTATATATATATATGTGAATATATATGTGTGTGCAGGGCCGGAGTGGGGCCACTTTTCAGCCCGGGAATTTCAGGCTCAAGACCAGCCCACTTTTTTCATGGTAGTGGATATTGGATAAATGAAGCAACAGTTCAGCTCTTACTATCCTGTAGTTCTTTTATTAATACCATGGTCCAACAAATAATGTAAATAATCCACTTAAGATGAGAAGTTAACAAAAAATATGCATAACATTAAAAAAGGCAGAAGGGCATAGCAGGGGTGTCAGACTCAGATTAGGCAGTAGGTCAGATTTGTTGGAGTGAGACCTCATGGGAGCTGTCATTGTTATTGTCATGGTCATTATCATTTTTCTGCATGAGTATTATATAGTGGTGATTTACTCCTTTACTATACCCACTTCTGAGCAAACAATGCATATTGGTTCATCAAGTACTGTCATATACTGCTCTTTCTTAGAATATATAACTTTAATTCATATTGTGTCCTCTGTTATCCTCTCTACCTGTCCCTGTAGTCATGGCCTTCTCATTGCAAATGTCGGGCTCATCATTTTCAGCAGGAGACTCTTATCTGCTGCTCCGAAGCTACAAAGAAAAATTAAGAGTCATATTACTGCATACTTCAATATCAATATCAACATTATATATCAATATTTCCATAATATTTGCAAAGTCTATGGATCGCCATATTTTGGGTGATATAAAAAGGCTAATATTTTAATTCAATTTAATATTTTGCTTGGGAATAGGTTGACAACGCTGCAATGATATTAATCAAGGCTACGTTAGCCGAATAGTTATGTTGCTAATCATTAGGCCTTTGTCTCTCTTTACCAGTTGCCACTTGTGTTTGTCCTCTTGAAAATAAATCTGTAAGCTTGGCACATTTGGCAGCATCCTCCTCCAATGACTTTCTTTTTTTCAACCTGGCTTTTCCAGCCCCTCCTGCCCTCTTCCTCCCGTCCATCCTCCCTGACGCGTATCGTTACGGTCGGGCCGGCCCAGCTATCCGTAGCTGAGAAAAGTTTTTGGAAAAGACGGCTAAGGGCCGAACCAACTCGATTAGGAAGTTCTCCTCTCCCAAATTGAGTTGGTTGGTTCCATAATGGACTGAACCAACTCTATTATTTGGGAGGGGTGAACTTCCTCGCATGGTACAACCCATGCAGAGGCTGCGGTGTCAGAATGCAGAACGTGTGTAGCCCACTTTAAGAGAAGATGGACTAACATGACAAATGTCAACAAATAAAATTCTCGACCGGCCCAGAAGTGAAGCGGCCCACCAGGAACTCTCCCGATTCTCCCGATTACCCACCCCGGGCCTGTGTGTGTGTGTGTGTGTGTGTGTATGTATACACACACACACACCCTATAAGTTTGGGGTCACTTAGAAATGTCTTTTGTTTTTATTTTCAAAAGAAATTTTTTGTTTTTTTTTTAATTATAAAATTAATCAAAAATACACACAACATTAATGTGGTAAAATAAATATTCTAGGTGGGTGGAAACGTTTGGTTCTAATGAAATATCTCCATAGGTGTATAGAGGCCCATTTCCATCAACTATCACTCCAGTGTTCTAATGGTACATTGTGTTTGCTAATCGCCTTAGAAGACTAATATCTGATTAGAAAACCCTTGTGCAATTATGTTAGCACAGCTGAAAACAGTTATGCTGGTGATATAAGCTATACAACTGGCCTTCCTTTGAGCTTGAAGTTTGAAGAACAAAATTAATACTTCAAATATTAATCATTATTTGTAACCTTGTCAATGTCTTGACTATATGTTCTCTGAAATGTTCAATTCATTTGATAAATAAAAGTGAGTTTTCATGGAAGACACAAAATTGTCTGGATGACCCCAAACTTTTGAACGTTAGTGTATATATACACATACATATATGCATCTACAGATATTCACATATATATACACACACACACACACACACATATATATATATATATATACACGACCAGGCAGTCTTACGTTTTTTCCACAAGCCCAGAGCATCGAGTGTCACGACACTGGAGAGAAGGAAGAGCTTCTCCAGGGGAGAGACCTCCAACACCTGTAGACCGACACAACACAATACAACACAACACAACAAGACACAACACAACACAACAAGACACAATACAACACAACACAACAAGACACAACACAACACAACAAGACACAATACAACACAACACAACAAGACACAACACAACACAATACAATACAACACAACAAGACACAATACAACACAACACAACACAACAAGACACAATACAACACAATACAACACGATAAAACACAACAAGACACAATAAAACACAATAAAACACAAGACACAATACAAGACAACACAATGAAACACAACACAATGAAACACATCACAATGAAACACAATACAATGAAACACATCACAATGAAACACAACACAATGAAACACAACACAATGAAACACATCAATTCAATTCAATTCAGTTTATTTGTATAGCCCAATTTCACAAATTACAAATTTGTCTCGGAGTGCTTTACAATCTGTACACATAGACATCCCTGCCCCAAAACCTCACATCGGACCAGGAAAAACTCCCAAATAACCCTTCAGGGGGAAAAAAAGGGAAGAAACCTGGAGGAGAGCAACAGAGGAGGATCCCTCTCCTAGGATGGACAGATGCAATAGATGTAATGTGTACAGAAGGACAGATTTAGAGTTAAAATACATTCAATGAATATGACAGAGTGTATGAATAGTTCATAGTAGGCATATTCCACGATGGAGACCTCCACGATCCATCAGGCAGATGGCGGTGGGGAGGAGGAGGGCGGAGTCTCAACAGGACAGTGGCGTAGTCATGAGCAGGAATTCCACGACCCAGACGATCCATCAGGCAGATAGGATCTATGCCGTCTCATAGGGTCCGATGACCCCATGAGACGAAAGTCAAAAGGACTTCCGGGAGAAAGCAGAGTTAGTAACGTGTGATTGAGAGATGAAAATTCATCCTTAAGGAGAGAAAAAGAGGAGATAGGTACTCAGTGCATCCTAAAACGTCCCCGGCAGCTATAAGCCTATAGCAGCATATCAAGGGGCTGGACCAGGGCAAACCTGATTCAGCCCTAACTATAAGCTCTGTCAAAGAGGAAGGTCTTAAGTCTACTCTTAAACGAGGTGACT